>NC_056737.1:826871912-826926912 GCF_019279795.1 Protopterus annectens | reverse complement strand
CATATCACTGTAAAAACATGTCTATTGTAATTTGTGTGTATACTGATCATGTCGAAATATCAAAATGTATCTGTAATTTTTCTATGTGTAGCTTTTCTTCCCGGGCCTTTGCTGAAAAAGGGCCTTTTCAGCTCATACACCCCTGGTTAACAAATGTAAAATAAATAAAATAAAAATAAAAGTTGGTATGTGCATGCCATGCTCACATGTGTATAATATAACTATCAGCAGTCAATTCACATGCTCTTTAACACAGGCAAGTCATTGCATGCAGTGACAGTACATAAAGAGCAACTTTGATCAAAATATTGCATAACACTGCAGGTTAAAGACTACAAACATGTCTGATATATGTATGTAATGAATAATACTCAAACTCAGGATAATAGGCTATTCAGAGAATACTACTGTGTACATGCCAAGAACCTTGTATGTACAGAGATTACAGTAACTAATGGCACAAGAGGAGCATATCAGACTTTATAATGCATGTAAAAGACAAATGTATTTGTTATGTAGTTCATCTGGCAGTATGTACATAAACATTACACCAAAAGGCCTAGATATATTGCCTTACTAGGAACACCTGCAAACAGTGGAGTGGCAAACAATACTAGAATGTGGGAATAGCATTGGTTTACCACATTTACTGGCAGAAATATGTCTATGCAATTTAAGATCATGCTGTCAGGCAGTAAGTGTGCAATGAATATTACTGAGGTGGAGTGTGGTGTGTGCTATGTACAAAATTACTGACGGTTTAATACATATCTTGTTAATTATCATCGGCTACACAAGTAGAAAGCATAAAAAAGCAAAGTTAAGACACAAAGTATACTGCTTACATGGTGAGATGGTAAATTTCTGTGGAGTCAGACAAGAGAGGACCTCTCATCTGAAAAAAAAATGTTATGTACGATTACTGTGATTACTACTTGTGCTATATGCACTTTGTTGCACAAATTAATGTTCAAACATAATTACGTATGTGCATGTAATAACATTAACAATTAAGTACATACATACCCTGATGAGAGGATTGTAGTGACTGGAACAACAAGTACAAATTCATATCCACCTGCAGTTATTGCAAAGGAAGGGACATGTATTACTCAGTAGTACATACATATGGTGGATATAAAAAGTGTACACACCCCTGTTAAAATGCCAGGTTTTTGTGATATAAAAAAATGAGAGCACACTAAATCATTTCAAAACTTTTCCCACCTTTAATGTGACCTAGAACCTGCACAATTCAATTGAAAAACAAACAAATCTGTTAGGAGAAAAAATATAAAAAATAAAAAATGTACAATAACCTGGTTGCATAAGTGTCCACACCCTTAAACTAATACTTTGTTGAAGCAACTTTTGCTTTAATTACAACATTCAGTCTTCTTGGGTACACACCTGCCATCAATTAAAGAGACTCTGATTAACCCCAAATAATGTTCAGCTGTCCTAGTAGGATTTTCCTGACATTTACTCAGTTGCCTACTACAGCAAAACCAACCCATGGTTCACAGAGAGCTTACAAAGCATCAAAGGGATCTCATTGTTGAAAGGCATCAGTCAGGAGAAGGGTACAAAAAAATTTCCACAGCATTGGCTATACCATGGAACACAGTGAAGACAGTCATCAAAAAGTGGAGAAAATGTGGGACAACAGTGACGTTGCAAAGAACTGGACATCCCTCCAAAATTGATGAAAAGACAAGACAAAAACTGGTCAGGGAGGCTGCCAAGAGACCTACAGCAACACTGAAGGAGTTGCAGGAATTTCTGAAAAATACTGGTTGTGTACTACATTTGAAAACAATCCCTCGTATTCTCCATATGTCTAGCCTATGGGGTATGGTTGCAAGACGGAAGCCTTTTCTTACACAGAAAAACATCCAGGCCTGGCTAACGTTTGCAAAACAATACATCAAGTGTCCCAAAAGCATGTGGTAAAATGTGTTATGGTCTGATGAGACCAAGGCTGAACTTGTTGGCCACAAATCCCAAAAGTACGCTTGATGCAAAAACAACACTTTGCATCACCAAAAGAACACCATCCCCAAGGTGATGAATGGTGGCGGTAGTATCATGCTTTGGGGTTGCTTTTCTTCAGCTGGAACTGGGGCTTTAGTCAAGATGGAAGGAATTATGAACAGTTCCAAATACCAGTCACTTTTGGCCCAAAACCTTCAGGCGTCTGCTAGAAAGCTGAAGATGAAGAGGAATTTTACCTTTTAACACGACAATGACCCCAACCATACATCCAAATCAATAAAAGAATGGCTTCGCCAGAAGAAAATTAAAGTTTTGGAATGGCCCAGCCAGAGCCCAGACCTAAATCAAATAGAAAATCTGTAGGGTGACCTGAAGGGGGCTGTGCACAAGAAATGCCCTTGCAATTTGACAGATTTGGAGCACTTTTGCAAGGAAATGTGGGCAAATATTGCCAAGTCAAGATGTGCCATGGGGATAGACTCCTACCCAAGAAGACTGAATGCTGTAATTAAAGCAAAAGGTGTTTCAACAAAGTATTAGTTTAAGGGTGTGCACACTTATGCAACCAGCTTATTGTAAGTTTTTTTTATTTTTTATATTTTTTCCCCTAACATATTTGTTTGTTTTTCAATTGAATTGTACAGGTTATAGGTCACATTAAAGGTGGGAAAAGTTTTGAAATGATCTACTGTAGTCTCATTTTCTTATATCACAAAAACTTTGCATTTTAACAGGGGTGTGTACAGTTTTCATATCCACTGTTAATAATCATCGACAGGAGGGTATGGGACCGTATGATTAACATTTGGGATGGACCATACTATTTGACATATCTTAATATGTATATTAAGTGTACTTGCGCAGCACTACATACATATAAAATAGCTAATATCAACATGTGTATACTTTTGCAAGCATCTAGACATTACTGTGAGGCATACATACAATAGCAGACAAGTAGCAGATCTTCTTGGAAATGCAACAAATGCCAACAAAATTCAATTGCAGCTATTGAAGGACAAAGTAGCTGCAATACTAAGGAGCACAAATACACACACTGTAAGGTAAACATATTACATATAGTATAAATATATACTGCTATCTAAAAGCACACCATATAACTTGGCATTGTTTAGCAGTACAAATATATACAAGCAAGTACATTTCCATTTGAAGTGTGCAGATCAGAGTCTGCAAAGGCATATAAATAACCTTGTCTATCTTTGCAGCAATCCAAAACACCAAAGGAATATATACTACTCATAACACAGTGCCTATGCAAACACGCAACAAAATGAGTAAGAGAAATATCAAACACAGCATACAAAACTTAGCATTACTAAAATGTGCATCCAGCAAAAATGACAAGTCAAGTAATCACCTGATTATTAACCGCAATTTTATTATGCAACAAAGATTGATGATGTCCAATTCACTGTAAACTGCCATTTAAATATGGTTTATGCCAATCGGTATTAATGACATATTAACACTGCTATGAAATCATATTAATGTACGACAGTGTAAGCTGCTAAGTGGATGATGGTGGGTAACAAGTGACGTGCATAAACATCCAGAATAGCTTGTCATGTGAATGCACATAACGTGTGTGATGTATATGCAAAGGTTATACCCACCTATGAAGATGGGAAATTTAAAATCTGTTAATTTCTGTGATTCAAGGACATTCCATTCTATATGTTCACCTGAGTGCCACTTACAACCGATCAGGAAGATGTAGATTGCAAGACAACTAAGCCACGTTTATTAGCTGAACTGGACCTAAAATGAGACCCTGCCTATGCTTCATATCTAGGCTTCCTATTGAAATGTCGGCACTCGAAATGCCAAGTACCAACAAGCCAAACAAAAAAAGACTGAAAACACAGAAGAAAAAATGCTGAAAACCGCTCTTCTCCTTTAAACTTCTTTTTGCAAACTTATATATACCAACTTTGAGATCGCCATACCTTAGAGAAAAGAAAATATTCTGAGAATTGGCATCTCTGACTTAGTATATATAAGTCTGATTTTTCAAACATTCAGCCTCCACATTTCTATACTCATTCTAGCAAGTCCCAGCATTTCAAATGTTTATCTCATATCTACATGGGATATCAAATACTGGTGTGGGATCCTGCACGAGTCTTCCCCATGATCGATCTTTGTGAGAACATCACCAAGGAATTGTGATGTCACACAGATAGTTACTAGACCACCATCCTTTTCAGGCACCAGTATGATGACCTGCACCAATGGTTTCCTCAGCAACTGAGGAATTGCATAGATGAACTGTGGCAAACTGATGGACAACTGCAGTAAATATAGCTATCTGCACCCTAACACCTCAATCATAATGCATACCTGTAAACAAGATATTCAATCATTCTGAGTAATTTTGCTTAACAAACATCACCAGCTATCTACTGTGTCTATTGTTACCAGAATGCAGAGGTCAAGTGAATAAGTAAAAAGTGTTATATAAATGTGTATACATCATGTACATGAATAAAAAGCCTACTAAGGCATTGAATATAGAGGTATTACAGTATACATGAGGCATTGCTTTATTATTTTGCAGGAAGGTGTATGCACATTAAACTTGTTATCTGGATGGTAAATGGACATGTGGATTTAAATGTAAAAATGATCTGTAAGCTGCAAATAGTCTGCATATACATATGTGTGTGTGTGTGTGTGTGTGTGTGTGTGTGTGTGTGTGTGTGTGTGTGTGTGTGTGTGTGTGTGTGTGTGTGTGTTTGTGTAAAGTAGTGGACCATTTGGGTCATTGTGGATTGAAATCTTGGTTATGGCTTGTCACATCAGGACACAGGCATGGTACTGCTGCTGCATTTCTATCCATTAAATATACATGAAACAAGACATGATAATTATATTAAATATTAATATATCAACACATCTTCCATGCCAAAGACCAATGTCACTTGTAGTGTAAAGTGCAACACACATCGATGTTCAGTTACATGTATATGTATGTTCAGTGCCAAGTATCTCATTTATGCATAGACCAGTATGAATAGTTGTAGATGTCTTGGTTAGGCATTTGAGTCGCTTTGCAAATATGGGCATTCTCCAGTCCATATACAAAGGTAGCTACCATATGACAAGACTGACAACTGCAGTGCCATTCATACCATATAACTGGTACTTATAGCCTATACATATGAACATCTTCCTTATCTTGCAGTGATGGGGTAGTATTTACTTTTATGCCATACATTGGTTTTACTGTACACCATCATTGTTCGAGTCACAGAAACATGGATATGACATGTACGTGTGCAAAAGTGAAGGATTACCTGTCTGCTCATGATTGGCAGTGGAGTTTTATGGTGTAGAGTTGCCAGCCCGGCGCCCAACCTTAAACAGAAGGCACACACAAGCACGCACTCACGCCTAGGGCCAATTAAGAGTGTCCAATCCACCTACAGCATGTCTTTGGGATGTGGGAAGAAACTAGAGCACCAGGAGGAAACCCACGTGACCACAGGGGGGACATGCAGACTCTGCACAGAAGGCACCCCAGCTGAGGATCGAACGTATGACCTCTTGCTGTGAGGCGGCAACACTAACTGCTGCACCACCGCGGCCACCCAAGCATGACCGCAACCAACACTAATCATAATGTGATGATCTGGAGACTGCAAAGATTGTACTGACAACAAGGAGGAGAAGCAGAGTATTCTTTCACCATTTCTATTAATACTGTATGCCAAATAATGGATCCTTGCATTGTTTCATATACATGATATGTGTCCATCTTTGCACAACACATTTCTGTACAATTGGCTGATTTCAGTTTTGCATGTACCGAGCTGTCAGCCACAAAGGCCATAAAGTTGAGTGCATGGCTGCTGATTGCCATTATTCCTCTGGGTTCTGTTATGTTCAACGACTTTTGGAGGTACAGAAAGGTCCAACATGTTCCTGACCATGTGACACTCTTCTTGTGGCGTCAATGCATTAACAGGCACATGGACTAACATGGCACACTAAAGCAGGTTACACATGCTATAGTCCAGCATGTTACACTTGCATGCATTGACAGCCATACTTCAATTCTGTGTAAATTCACAACCGCTACAAGCTCTAGGTTCTGCAGCCCATGTTTGGAAAACAAGACAGTACTGGCATTACTACATGGCACCCTCCCTGAGGAGGCTATGCTGTATACAGTGTGCCATTATGGTAGCTGTTGCTAAAAATATTCAACAAGGTTATGCATATAGCCTTCAGCTGGTTACATAGGTATAGCTTTGTTACAGTGCATGACCACATTGTAGTGTATACCACACTTCACATACATCTGCATACATGAGTATTTGGTCATGTTCATGAAAGTGCATTATATGAGCATTGTTGAGCAAATCAGTGAAGTCACATTCACTCCCACCCTCAACAAAATGTCTGCACATTGGTTTACTCACTTTGCAGTGGTACTACTAATGCATGCATACATAGATTTTTCATTTGGATTACATATATAAATATGTTTGTAGTGACAGCAATATGATGGCATTATGTATACAGATTCTCATAATCCAATGCTCTGTTTTCCTGTATGCAAAGTTAAGGTACATAGTTAAATTGTCTTTTGAATGTTATGGAAGATTTGGTGTGTGAAACAAATGTCACAGATCATATCATCACATACTATATTTCCATTTTGTAGCATTATATGTCACAACCTTAACAAAAAAAAGTAACTCTGCATACATTTATAGCAGAATAAATTACCCTGCTCTATATGTAAAACACCCGTGGTGGAGGTGTGCAGTATGTGGGTTTTGTCTTCTGTATGCCATTATGTGGCTAGTGTCTTGTGGGCTGCCCACATCAGTAGCTTCCATGACTGTATTTGTATACACAACGGACACACATTCATTTATTGTTCTGGCAGTGCTGTTGATTTAAGTGTGCAGCTCTCTCGTTTCTTAAGGCAGGTTTGCTACACTTATAATGGTAGTTATACTGCAGCAATGACAAGTCCTTAAGGGGTGTGCAAAGCTATGTACATGCTGGCACCCCATGTGTATACATTACCACTGCTGTGGTCTGCAGCATGTTTGGTGATGAGTGAATATACATTTTATTCATATTCATATAGGGGAGAAAGAACCCAACTGTATGAAATGAATACGGTTTCTGGTTTCTTGTAAATACTGCATATATCAGGTCTGTGTATATTTTTGAGCAGGATGCATTACTGAAGTATGTACACTCGCAGTATGTAAAGACAGTCTCATCCCTTTCACTAACGTGTTGGTATACTACCTATAACACATATTTGCTTAAAGCTATGAAATATGTAGCAGTGTGTACTTTCTGCACAACATACTAACGGTTGACAACATGGCAAATGTGATGTACCTTTATCAGATTCATCTGAAACAGTCCATGGCTGGCACAAGACAATAGACACTCACACATTAATGTCTATGTGTTTAAGTCTATATATATTGTGTAGATTGTTGAATGTACTCCTGTGTGTGCCATTATGTCTGCAGGTCAGGCAACATGACCTTGAGTTACATGTTTGTGTATTTATGTGTATGCACGCCCTATAAATGCCCACAAAACAACACAATGCAGTGCATCATGTAATACTCATATACAACTCAAACACAGATAATAATTATCTGTGGGAAGAAAATGTCCCGCACTCAAGTTTAATTAACATAATGCCCGCATGTACAGCAGATCATACTTATATATATGTGATGTGTAGATTTAAAATAGATTGGTCAAACAGGACAACACACTTGAGCTGCTCTATGTTCAAATTACCATAGGCAAAATCCAATACCACTTCCTTCCAAGTTATAGGTCCCCCTCTATGACCCAGGAAACCCATACCATATATTTAAACTTATTAGAAACCTTAACCATCCAAACCAATAACATATTCATGGGTGACTTTTAATTACTCCACTATTAACTGGTAATCTTATGCGACACCAAACATATATGCACAGAGATTCCTGGATTTTGTAAACAAACTCCCTGTACAAGATAGTCAATACAACAACCAGGGGTGCAACCATACTGGATCTGGTCCTCACTAATATAGGAGAGTGCTGCACACCCCCTACTGTAATGTTAAGGTCAGACCACAGAATCATCTCCTTTGAAGTAAAAACAAAACCTGGACCCCCAGCTAAACCTGGAATATTCAGGAACTACTCTAAGGCTAACCTGCTGCTATTAAGTGATAGCACTGTAAAATTTCAAACCCCCATAAACCCTGAGAACACTGCTGCACATGCAGAACTGTTCACAGAAACCCTGTTCAAGCATGTCAATAGCTGCATAGAGACAGCTGTACCCAAAGGGAAGAAGTACAGACCTAACTCAAAAAACAAGCCACCCTGGTGGAATCACAAAATCAATAGGCTGTATAACAGAAAGAAGACAATTATCCCTAAAAATAGGAGATGCAACACCCAGCAGGATAAAAGCACTCTCAAACTAAACAAACAACTCAGAGAACAAATGAAGTCTACCAAAGCCAAATTAGAGGTAAGTTTGACCTCCCAGGCCAAGGACAACCACAAAGCATTATTTAGCTATGCCCGCAACCTCAAAGGCAATACATAAATATGTGCAAAGCTCATTGTAAATGGAGCCACCTATACTGATCCAGACTTGTCATATTCTCTTTGTCAATTATTTAAAACTGTATAGCTCATGAGATGAGGAAATGAAAGCACAACTGCAAGTTGTCAACATTTTTTCAGACGATATAAGAATGTCACTTGGTCTTGATAAATGTGCAAAAGCAACCTTTAAAGCAGGAAAACTGCAACACCAGGAAAACATCAGTTTGGGACAAGAATGTGATATAAAAGAACTTGAGCAAGAAGGAGTGCATAAATATTTAGGAACTGATGAAGGATCAACAATAAAACACGAACAAATGTGAATAAAACTTAGTAAGGAATATTTCAGAAGACTTAAATTAATCCTGAAAACAGTACTGACATCTTGGAACAAAATCCAAGCTATAAACCAATTTGTTTTTCCTGTCCTAACTTACAGTTTTGGACTGACTGACTGGCCCCAAAACATGTTGGATAGATTAGATGGCAAAACAAGAAGGATGCTTCATGCTCATCAGATGATTTATAAAAATCAGTGCATACCAAGATTATATATCCCCTGTTCTGAAGGAGGGATGGTCCCTCTTGAAATTGATTACATGAATAGATTTGCAATTGTGGCACTCCACACATATCTGCTTACCTCACAAGACTCAAACGTAGTAAAAGTTTTGAAACATGAGGAGAATAAATCTAAGATGACTTCTATGCTTACTCTAGCAGAAGCATATTGGTGTCAAGCAGGAATAGAAATATAACCAGAAGTAGATAAAAAAAACAGGCAGCAACTGAATGTGCCAAAAAAACAAAAGAAAGAATATAAGGTGAAGGACCAGAAGAGAAGGCAAGAAATGTGGAAAATGCATTCATTTAGTTACAAGTATGGAAAACTTCTGGAAGAACATCATGGTGATCAGGAACGAATGCAGGAATGTTAAGGAGAGGTGAATTCAAACCAAGAGATGAAAGGTTAATATTGGCAGCACAAGATAGTGGGCTATGTATATGCTGGTTTACAAAGTCCATTGAACATGTGGGAGAAACAGACAAATGCAGGTTTTGCAAAACAAAATTGGAAACAGTTGCACACCTCGTTGCTCGTTGCAACATGCTAATGACAGAAGGACTGTATACAGAAAGGCATAATAATGTGGCGAGACTGCTGCACTGGGGATTGTGCAAACATTATGGTACTGAAGTGGCTGAAAAACACTGGAAAAATCAGTCACAAAGCATCAGAGAAAATGATGAAGTCTTCTTCATAAGCAGAACCGAGAGCAATGTGGAAGAAAGATATTCAGATAGTTCCAATAGTAGTAGGAGCAATGGGTCTGTCTACAATCATATTTAGATATGTTACCAATACATGTAACTCCATGTGAAGGAGCCATTACTGGGCTCATTGCGGGTGCTGCGAGGAGCACTTTTGGCTGACATCAAAGAGTGAAACAATACTAATTTCATGAACTTAAGTTGTACCTTGACTTAGGAATGGGGTCCATTCTCATCATGGTATTAGAAACCCAAAAGATTTGGAGAAAGTATAAAGAAGCCAGAAGATATAACAAACCTCTGGGCTGATAAATTCAGCTCCAACTTTACCCCTCTCTCCCCCTCAACCTTCCCTCAGGAAATACCGTTAAATATAACTCCCCCCTACTATCACTAGGGAACAGGTCCTTAATGCTCTCTCTAAGACCAAGAACACTGCATCAATGGGTCCAAACAATATCCCAGGATGACTTCTAAATAACATGGAACAGGACCTATCAGGGTCTCTAGAATTATTATTTAACTGTAAGCCTCCAAGCATGACTCATGAATGGAGAATGGCAGCAGTCATCCCTCTGTACAAAGGTGGGCCATCTACAGACCCTGGAAACTACAGACCCATAACTCACTAGTCTTATATGTAAACCCATGGAAATAATTATCATGGAGATGATCAACAGAGCTATAGTAAACCTCCAGACACTGGCCCAACCTGGTTTGTTTTCATCAAGGGCAGAGCATGCTTACTCAACCTAGTGAACTTCTTTGAGAAGGTAACCAAAGCAATGGATGAGGGAAAAATGGCTCACACTGCCTACCTTGACCTGGTCAAGGCAGCTGACACAATACCCCACTCAGGTGTTGTTGACAAATTCAAGAGGTCACATAAAAACTTGCATGTCACCCGGTGGATAGCCAATTGGCTCACAGACAGGACACAGGAAGTTAGAACTGAGGAATCCACCTCTACAAAGAGGCCAGTGACAAGTGGAGTCCCTCAGGGATCAGTCCTTGGACTGCTCTTTTTTGGCATTTACTTCTGAGAAGTCAAGGACAATGTCAGTGGTCTCTGGCTGACTAAATGTGCAGATGGTTGAAAATTAGGAGCCGTCATTGAATCCCACACTGACACAAATGTTCTCCAGGAGAGGCTAACACAGACAAAGAACTGGTGCCACAGCCATGGACAAACTAAATACCAAGAAATGTATAATAGTATCCTCTGGGAAATCATCCATCCCCGGTAACTATCATATTGAAAACACATCCCTTAGAGTTAACCCAGTAGTCAAGGACTTAGGGGCACACACAGACAGTAATCTGGCCTTTTACCATCATGTGTCTACAGTAGTGAGGAAATCATTCTATGTTGCGCAACTTATAAACAAAGATATGGCATCTAAGTCCAAGGAATTTATTGTTCCACTGTATTCGGCATTCATCAGACCTGTCATTGAGTACAATGCCCCCTTTGGTATGTACCTAACCAGGCATATCCAACAACTGGAATGTCCACAGAGGTTGCTCACTAAAAGAATACAGTTCCCAAGTAAAATGTCATTTGCAGACCACCTCAAAGCCCTATCCCTGTATTCTGCCTCCTATAGGCTTCTGAGAGAAGATCTATGCCTGGCATACTGGGCATTGTCAGGCCCCACTCTGATGGACCTCCTGCATATCCGCAAAACAAAAAGTACCAGAATTACCCATTCTAAAGATTTAAACCTTGCCTGTGACATAAACAGGGCCTGTTGGAGAGACAGGTATGTATCCTAGAGACTACGCCATCTGCTGAACAGGCTCCCCATCCATGTGAAGCAGAATTCCTCCCTAACCCAATTCAAGTGCAGCTTGGACAACTGAATGGGGAACAGGAAATTCATCCCTGGTTTGGCACCTATGTCTCTAATGGACACAGGCAGCCCATAAATGGTTCATCTCCCAGGCCCCTGCTTACACTTATCAAGGGTATCAGAACTTGTCAGAGATTTCAAATGCATGGCTAGGCTTAAAAACGCCCCTGTGGTCATTAGCCTAGTAAACACCTATGAACATATATTACCATAAATGCATATAATTAATATTGTTCTTTGAAGCCATTGTAAACAGATGTGTATTATGACAGTGATTTATATAAATGTGCCTTGGCAAGCAATCACGTTGGTGTATATCATTCATATGATAGTCTCAGTAACACAAGTTTGTGTCAAAGTATACTGTCCAGAATCTATAGGCATACCCACAGATAAAATATATATACAGGTGCAGTAATCAGCAGAGGTATGTTGGCTGAAAGTCCACATGCTGCCCTTCCATGCTGTGGCACACTTTTTATAAGAATATGATATTGCTGCTATATGCATACCCAATTGATATTTGCTAACATTAGCTGATATATGCTGCATCATGGGGGATGACATGATGTGTATTCAACTGTATAAGTAGATATTGCTGGGAATGGAGCACTCAGTATGGGTTTCAGCTGTAGTTGCTGCTTTCCGCATGTGAATGAAACTAATTTCTTTTGCAATGTGTTTCCACATGCTGGCATGTGCAATACCATGTGGTACATCATGCTGTTATTCACACAGTATGTGTCACCTTACCCACATATTACCACCCCATCTGTGTGTACTCACACAACATTCTGGCGTTATTAAATGATGTGTGTAACTTAGTTCATCATATGTCCATCATTATGCTCTTCCCCCCTGTGCTTCATGACACATATAATGTCAGCACTTTCAACATACCTGCTTTTGCATACACTATTCAAAACTGACTCACAACATTATGCATACATGCAAAGACATAGGAATGCGCTGCACATACAAACATACATAAGATGTGGATGAGCACTGTGCAGAGGTGTGCTATACTGACTTGGTCCTGTTATGCCAATTTCATATGACCTTCTTGTTTTGCATTATATCTTACAGAGGAACCACGCAAGGAAAGCCCCACACTGAGCACCACTGACACTGTCAGTCTCTGCTGAAGATCCAAGAGTGTGAGATAAAGGAGGAGGAGTAGCCAAATGTCTCTGTACTACCACCACCTGTGTCCCATGCCATCATTTTAGTAGGAGCCATAGATGTTCCTCTCACACAGGATGATTGCTTCAGGGAGGCAATGTGGTATGTTGCTCACAACCTTTTCCAGGAGTAGATGCAGATTATGGTGCAAAACATCTTTACAGAGATGGGCTGGTACATGTACCAGGCATTCCAAGATGCTCTCTTCTACTTTACCAGGGAAGATTGGCCCTGCAAGGAACGTCCCTCTGACATGAGTATTGTCTGTGTGCTTTTTAATCATTTACATGGCCACCGCATATTCATGCCAGTTATATGTATAATCAGAGGTGTAGCTAGCCCTTCTTGCACTCATGGCTATTCTTCAGTTTACTATTCCTCTCAACGTTAAGTTGAGGACAAAAAAAAGGTCCTTTCTCATCTTTGAACTGTAGTATACAAATGTAACAATCCACTTCAGCCCTGTTCGAAAATGCATTATCAGCATTCATTACTGAATGTTGGTAATGCACTAAACCACACACAGAGCACTAAAACATTTCAGCAAATGCATTATTGGCATTCAAAAAATGACTGTTGGTAATGAAGACTGCACTCCTTGCCCTCTTTGTCCACTGTAGCTACACTTCTGTGTATAATATTAATTAATCAATCAAGCAATTAATTAATTACATTCTTGCTGTAAATTCTTAACTGAAATATATTTGCATTTGTAGGTCTTGCTAACACTGTAACTATGGTACAGAATATCCATATGTCTGCATGCCCTGCAAACACAGGCACACAAAGTACCTTTGCTGTCTACCTTTTGCTAACAATTGTCCATAATATGTATCTGTTGTGTTTTCATTGAGACATGGCAAACATTACTACTGTGTGTGTACTCTGTAATCTAAATCCTTGTACAGCATTTATGCAACGGTTATGATTCAAAATCACTGTGAGAGCAGCAGCCACTACTCAACAGTGACACATCTGTGGCAATGCTTTCTACTGCTTTGTATTCCTAAAGTACAGTTGTGTAAAATCTTACCATAACAGTAGATGTCCTTCTCTTCACTGTTGCAGTATTCCCTACTTCCAGCCAGTATACCAAAGCCTCAGGTTTTTTAGAAGGACGTCGCACGTCACATGTATATTCCCTGCTCATGGAGTAGGGCATAAAGGTGACATACAGACATACCTACCTCAGAACTGAAAAGCCCCTGGAGGAACAACAGTTCAAGGAGAAAAAAAGAGGAATGAGTGCATCCTAAAGGAAAAAAGGAAAATGAGTAAAGAGAAAAGTGGAGGGAATACTGCAACAGTGAAGGGAAGGACATCTACTGTTACGGTAAGGTTTTACACAACTGTACTATGTCCTTCCGTATCACTTTTGCAGTATTGCTTACTAAAGGAAGAATACCAAAGCTTGAGAGGAAACTTGGGAGGAGGAAGGTCCAGCACAGCCCTCAAGAAAGCCACGCAGGACAGCCCTGGAAACCACATCCAGCTTGTAATGTTTAGTAAAAGTATGGACAGAAGTCCAAGTATCAGCGTCAAGGATGGAATTGGTATCCAATCACTTGAAAAAAAAACACCAGAGGAAACCTCAGCCCTGGTAGAATGAGCCTTTACACAAACAGAAAGGTGTTTCCCATGAAAGCAGTAAAAAAAGAAAATGGTCTTAGAAATCCATGAAGAAATGGTTTGCTTAGAAACAGTCATACCTAGAGATCTAGGACAAAAGAAAACAAAAAGTTACTCAGACTTGCGAAGAGCCTTAGTCTTATCCAAATAACATTTGAGCTGCCTATGTAAATCCAAGGTGTGAAGAACCGTCTCACTAGCAGACTGTAGAAAAGGGAAAAAAGTGGGTAAATTAATAGATTGATTAAGAGACAGTTCATTAACCACCTAGGGCATAAAAGAAGGATTAGTGTGTACAGACTCCCTGTCCATGTGAACAACTAAAAAAAGGAGGGATAGCCATAAGGACCTGATGCTCAGACAGCCTTCTAGATGAAGTAAGGGACAAAAGAAGAGCAGTCTTCCAAGTGCAATGTAGCAAGAAGGCTGAAGCTGCAGGCTCAAAAGGAGCCTGAGTCAATTTTTCAAGAACAAAATTAAGGTCCCATGAAGGAGGAATAGGCTTCCTGGAAGTCCTAATATGAAGAACATCTTTAGGAAATTGTTTGACCTCAAACCTAATAGCCAAAGGAGGAGTCAAAGTCAGGTAAACAGAAATATCTGAAAGGTGAGCTTTAACTGAAGAGTATGCCAACCCAGTATGGAGCAATTCACACAAATAAGACAGAACCAAAGGAAATTCCATAGAAACTGGATCCTGGTTATGACCAAAACACCAGACAGAAAATCTCTTCTATTTGAACAAAGAATATTTCCTGGTAGTTGGTTTCCTAGCCTCCTGAAGAACCCAAAGCACGTCCTCAGAAAAAAGTGCCTAAAAGGGATCAAAACCCTATCACCCACAGTGTCAGCTGAAGAGTGGACAAGTGAGGATAGATGAGAAACCCCCTTGTCTTGTGTGAGTAGGTCCATACTGTGCAGTAACTTGAGGTTATTGCCCTTGGCTAGGTGCAGAAGAAGAGGGAGTCACCAAGATTTTGCAAGTCCTATTCTATCTTGAACAGAAAATCTTGGTATGAGTGGAAAAGGAGGAAGGCATAGACAAACATCCCCTTACTAGAAAAAGAGGTGGCATCCACCTTCCATGCCAGAGGACATGGGACTCTGGTGCAAAAAAAAGAGAAAGTTGTTTGTTCAGAGGATAGGCAAAAAATCTACTGGAGGAGAACACCACTGGAGGACAATGTACAGAAACACATCTCTGTGAAGCATCCACTCGTGAGCTTGTGTTATGATCCTGCTCATAGAGTCTGCCACAAGGTTCTGTTCTGAAAGAATATAAACAGCCTGAAGCATCAACTGATACTGGACAGACAGATCCCAAACCTGAAGAGCTAGACTGCAAGAAGGGAAGACCATATCTCCATTACTTGTTGATATACCACATCACTGTAGTATTGTCTGTAAAGATTTTCAGAGGCCTCTGGAAGGAACAGAGTATGGAAGGCCTGAAGAGCAAGAAGGAGAGCTCTAACCTCTTTGATGTTGATATGGTCCACCCTCTGACAAAGGGACCAAAGGCCCTGAACCTTTAGAGGGCTGAAAGAAGTCCCCCACCCTGCATCTAAGGCATCTGAAAAAAGTTCCTGAGAGGAGACAAGGGGCTGAAAAGGAAGCCCTGGTTTGAGAGACAGCTGACAAATCCACCACTGAAGCTCTAGCTAGCTAGAGGCATGGAGGAAGAGCAACGAGAAAGTCCAAAGAATGAGAAGAAAAAGAGACTGTAAAAAGGCAATTTAGAGTCAGAGCCTTGGGAGGTGGAGGGATGCCAGCATAAGAATGGTCTGGAACTTGCATCCGAGAAAAACATGCTCCTCAGAAGGAGTCAGGAAGGATTTCTGGAAGTTTACTGTAAACCCTAGGCTTTGCAAGAGGTAACTAGCATAGTGGAGGTGCTGAAACAGGGTTTCTATACAAGAAGCCTGAATGAGTTTGTCATCCAGGTAAGGAAAGATTTGTATCCCCCTCATCCTGCAAAAAGTAATCACAGGAGTGAGGCATTTGATGGAGACCCCTGGGACAGTAGAGAGGCCAAAGGGCAAAACAGAGAACTGAAAATGCAAGGAAGAAAAATAAATGCAAACATTTCCTGAAACAGGGATGAATAGGAATGTGAAGATAGGCATCCCTGAGATCCAAACAGACTAGGAAAGCCTGAGGTAGAAGAGAAGGAAAGGGTCTAAAGAGACAGCATTCAAAAGGGAGGAATCTTCAAAAAGGTGTTGAGCTAAGAATGATCCAGAATTGGCCTTCAGGTGCCTTCTTTTCTGGGAACCAGAAACGTTCTGGAATAAAACCCCTTCCTCCTTTCAGGACCAGAAACTGCTTGGATGGTATCTTGAGACAAAAGACTCTGAACTACATCTGAAAGAAAGGGCAGCTGTTCCAGATGAGGTTAAGGAATGCCTAAAAAAGGAGGAAGGGATTTCCACACCAAGAAATACTCCTGACAAATGATGGACAGAACCTAAGAATCCTGAGTGATCCTTAACCAATTGTGAAGGGACAAAGAAAGATGAAGAGCTAAAGGAACCTGACTTAGGAGTAAGGGAAAAAGGTAGTCAGACAGAACCTGGTTTCTCTGGAAAAGGAGACTTCTGAGTAGTAGGAGTCTGAGTAGACTTAGCAGGAGGAGCACTTCTAGAACCCTTTTTACCTTTGGGAGGAGAAAGAGAGTGTCTATGTACAAAGGCAGGCTTGGAAGGATAATTCCTCTGAAATTTGGGAACATGGGAAACAAAAGCATGCTTCAATTCCTGTAAGGCTTTACCCTTCTCCTGCAGAGACTTAAAAAGCTCAGCAGCTGCAGAACCAAAGAGATGTTTATTGTCAAGAGGAGCATCCATCAATTTAGCCTTAATATCATCAGGCAAAGGTTGGAGGCAAAGCCAAGAATAATGTCTTAACACAGAACCAAAGACAGCAAGTTTAGAAGAAGCATAAGCTGCATCATAACTACATTTAATAGAATGATGGGTCACTTTAGAAGAGGAGGCCAACAGACAGAGGACTGAAGCCTGCCCATCAGAATCAGGACGGTCAGAAATAACCTGATAAACTTGAAAGAGAACAGCTAAAACATACCTGGTCATATGGGTCTGGTAGTTAATAGCCCAAAAGGCCAAGGTAGCAGCAGTGTACACCTTTTTGCCCAGCCTTTCAAAAGCATACTGTCCTTGTCAGAAGGAAGTAATTTAATGGAAGGCAACAGTTTGGAAGGTTTGTCAGAAGAAACAGAGACAACAGAGGGGTCAGCAGAAGAACATTTGTAAAGAAACTTACAATCATCAGGCACTTTATAAAACCTATCAGGTTTGGGGGGGCTGGGGGCTGGGAATCAGGAGCCTGAGAAACTGCTAAAAAAGTGTCCAACAAGGCAGCAAGGACAGGAGGGAAAACAGAGGGTTTAGGAGACTCCATCTGGAGGAGTTTATAATACCTCTTCTGGACATCAGAGACCTAGGTACAGTCCCATTTAAAAATTCCATCATACGAAAGATAGTATCCCCAAGGGAAAGTTCTTCAATGGGAGAATCTGGACTAATGGAGTCCTCGTCTTCAGAACCATAGGGTAATAGAGAAAGAATCTGAGAGGAATAAGCCAGAGACTCGTCTACAGAGTCCAATTCCTCATCAGAAAAGTGCTGCTCCCTAGGCCTGTTCAAAGGAGTAGATGACCAAGGGGGGATAGGAAAAGAAACTCCCTAGGGGGACTTCAAGGTCATGAGTGTATTAAATAACCCCTGTGTGAAATCCTGCCATTCATGCTGTGGATCCCTAGGAGCAGGGGAAATATGTACTGTTTTCTGATTCTTTTTTCAAGGGGATGTCAGCCCTAAAGATCTTAGTAGGTTTGGACCCTTGCTGATACTCAGCCAATGTAGTGGGGAATCTCATTTCCTCCTAAACAAGAATCTGCAGAGCACCCCTTGGTCCCTCAGATATGATCAGCTGCAGTTCCCCCTCAACATCCATAATGGAAGCCAGATCCATGCCGGCCTCCGAAGTGGTTATGGCAGAGGAATCCGATGAAATAACTGGACAATCCTCTGGGCTTTCACCAATCTCGACAGAGATGTCTGAGGGAGGTGATACAGCAGGCAAATCTGACCTAACGTTTTGGGGCTTCTTCTTGGTATATGGCTGACCCCTGGGCTGGAATGATTCTGCAATCACTCCCTGTGCCAACAACTTAAGATGCTGGTTCTCTACGTAGACATATATAAGGAGGAGAGACGACTATGAATAGTCTTAGGGACAAACACTTAACAAATCAGGTACAAAACATGGCTGTGAGACAAATTCAAACAAAACGAACCCTATTTGTGATGATCCTTATGGGGAATCTATCTCCCACTCTGATATTTTCCCTTTCTGGATGACATGTAACTTTGCAACAAAAAGAAAAAATACAAGAAGAAAAACCCCAATGGGGTACTTATCTGAAAATGGCTGGTAACCAGCAGACAAAGACATGTTCAGACCAATTGAAAATGGTGTTTGGACTGGCAGCAAAGAAGTTCTAAGGTAAGTACATCCATAAGTCACCTTTATGTCATACGCCATGAGCAGAAAGCATATGTGTGATGTAATCATCCTTCTAAAAAAACCAAAGGCTTTGGTATACTGGCCGGAAATAGGGCTACCTTTGGCAGGGGATCCCTTTTAGTAAGGAATACTGCAACACTGATATGGGAGCACATCATATGCTACACCATACTGCTGTGTGTCTCAAACTTGGTACATGAGAGGTCATGCAGCCGTATGTGATAACGGCATAGATAAACCAGCTACTGCATGTGGAACACAACCAACACACATGATGGCATTGTTGTTCTCATGGCGTACATGTGTCTGCATTGCAGTGTTTGGTACTAAATATGTCATCCCATACAATGATAGGAAATAAACTGTGTGTACAGAGTAATCTGGGTAACTCTAATGGATGCAATGGCTGTCAAAGTGTCAGTCCATTCGTGTGTGTCAACAGTACAAGCAGATCACATATACATTCTGACATTTACTGTTGTAACACATACATATTTATCAGTGACTGTGTGAATTTATCCAGTGACACCACACTGTCATGCCTGCCTTTATATGCCCCCATGCATCTGCATCCTTTACCTTCCACTTTCCCTATGTCTATGTGAGCTATGCAGTTCTACATACTCCACACCAGTTGATTTACATTCACCATGCATGTTTAGCTACATTTATACTGTATATGTCACAAAATGGCTGTGTTTTCAAGGACGTAAAAGAAAAAATGGCAGACACAATACGTGCATATTCTAACTAACACATAAATCAAAGAGGATAGAGACACTCTCAATGTACCTTCTTTGACTTGGAATTCTCAGTAGATAGCTAAAACATAGAAGAGAATTTTAACTGGAAAATATTCCTAAGAAATGCTGAAATACTAAAACATGGGTGACAAATCTTACTGTACTTATAAGAGTTTGATAGAAACAGAAATTAAAAAAATGAATAAAAAGAGCCCAGATGTGATATCATTCAGGTAGAATCCCGCACTAAGCTCTTAGGCTTAACCATCGACGATCAGCTTAAATCTGAATTGTATGTTAATAACTGTATCAAAAAGACTCATTCAAAACTACGGCTCCTTTACCATAACAAGAAATTCCTTACCTCTGAAGCCAAGATTACTCTCTCTCTTACCTACCTTCTATCCAGTCTAATGTACAATTCTCAAATTCTCACAAATCTTAACTCAACACTCCTGCCCAAACTCGAATCTATCTACAACAAGGTTGCTAGATTTGCTGCCCGACAAACCTACAAATCTCATCACTGCCTCTCTCTAAAACACCTAAACAGGCTTGAATTACCCCACCAGCTTCTTCTCTCTCAGCTCCAGATCATCCATTCTATCCTATACCAGCCTTCCTACTGCCTGGCACTATCCCCTCTCATCTCCCATTATTCTCCCTCCAGACCTCTCCGAAGCTTTAACCAAGACCTACTACAAATCTACAAACCCAAGTCTAAAGTTGGATGCAACATGTACAGCTATCACCCCACTATTGCTTGGAATAGGCTCCCACTAGAAATCAGGACCCTTACATATCCTAAACAATTTAAGACAGCCACCAAAGAGCACTTTAAAAGTCACTGGTTCTGCCACTGCACTCTTCCTCCTTAAACATCCCCTACTTCTCATACCTTAATCTACTTTCTGCCTTAACTTGCTCTTCTCACTAGCTCTCTCTAATCTTCCTTGACTACTCTTTCTACTGTCTTCTAAAATCTATTAAGCAGATTGCCTCAGAGAAACATTCTATTGTTAATTGTCTTGCCTTCATGCAACTACATTATGATAAAACTGGGTTTTTGTAACCACTTACCCCAAAAACTATATTCATCTTAATGACATATTTCTTTTTATACATCTTGAAATAGTTTTGCTATACTACTGATTATTGACACTGTCTAACATTGTATTGCTACTTAATGCCTTGTAATAATCCTGTAACATTGTTGTTTAATGCTAATTTATAATGAAAATTGTTTAATATGTTGGAGCTTTTCTCCTCAGGCCTCTGCTGAAAAAGGGCTCATCAGCTCAGTCGGACAATCCCGGTCAACAAATGTAAAATAAATAAAATGTGACAAGGATTGACACCTGGCACCTTTGCCTGTATGTTTTGTTAGCAATGCAGATACATATCCAATAGCCCATATGGTGCTGTTAGAAATTATAACAAAACAACTGCAGTGAAGGTGGGTATCTTACAACTTGTGACACATAAAACATACTTGTGACAAAAGGAGATACTGCCAGCCCAGCTAGCTAAAATTTTGTAAATAATTATATGTCATTTGTGAATATCAACATGATTTATATAGAAATGTAACAAAGGGAGATATTACCAGCACAGCTGTCTGGAATTTTGTAAATGATTATCTGTCATTTGTGAATGTCAACATGCTTCATGTAAGATGTTTGTGTTACAATGTATTAGAGCTATATGTCATGTATATATCAAACTAGGTTTGCAAAGACGTGTGTTAAAAAGATATTTTATAAAGTACTGAGCTTAAAGATGTATCCACAGTGTGCCCTGCTGGAAGAGAGCAGAAATGTGCATGCACTATTGCAACTATTTAAATGGACATATTTTAACAGTGGAAACTTGAACATAGGAGGTTAACTTCAGTCTAGTTAATTTCCGAAAAATAGCTGAAATTAAATTACTTTATGGCAGCAAGGAGACACAATGTCTGTGCTGAGAAGATTTCTGTATTGTCTTGGAAGTGCTTTATTGTTTTATGACTTCCAGTCTCTGCCAAAGATCAGAGGAAATGCCCTTTTCTATGTATTTTTACAGGTAGATGCTAAATGCTACCAGCTGCCATCAATGGTTATTTCTGACCTGGGGACTAGAAGTCACATGACAAGAAATAATGTCATTCTCCAACCTAGCCCAGCAATAATATTTGAGATATTAATTTGAGAACTCTCTGTGACAGACACAGCATTCTGTATTCTGTCTTTGACCTGACAACAAGAACTAGAGAAGATCCATTCACCACATCTGCCTTGCTCTGTAAGTAAGTTAACTAGGATATAGTAATTCTCTTAGATTTAGTCAAGAATAGAGTGAAGCATAGTTTAGATGTTTTTCTTCATTTATTTGAGACTGTCCTGCAATGTTGTTTTAAATATTTCCTGTTATTTCAAACTCTGATGTCACTGTAAATATATATTTAGTATTGTCTTGTTCTTTTATTATTCATTGTGGCTGAACTGTGTATAGATATTTAAGTTCTGAGAGTACTTGCATATTTATTTGGTGACATTGTGGGCCACTCCTAATTGCCTTGTTCTTGGTCAAACTACCATTTGTATTGATAGTAATATTACACCGTAAGATAGGACACCCTTTGTTAAGTGCCTTAAAGTAGCTGATAAGGAGTGACTGGTGGCAGTGATAGCTACCTTATAGTTTGGACAGAAGGGGGCATAGTTAGTAAACCTGTGCCAGCCTTTCCCAGGTATGTGTGTGTGTGTGTGTGTGTGTGTGTGTGTGTGTGTGTGTGTGTGTGTGTGTGTGTGTGTGTGTGTGTGTGTGTGTGTGTGTGTGTGTGTGTGTGTGTGTGTGTGTGTGTTTGTGTGTGTGTGTGTGTGTGTGTGTAAATCAAACCTCAAAACATGTGTATGTCAGCTACTTGGGCAGGCACACAAAGCACTGGTTGGACAGAGAGAGAGAGTGCTGGAGGTCTTGGTTTGGTCACTCAGCTGAGATCTAAACTCTATAGCTGTCCCAGTGGGTAGTCTTATTGGGGATCTGGAGAAAGGAGGGAGAAACCAGCCCCAGAATGACTGCGGTATCTGTGTGCTCTTAAGGGAAATTGCACTTGATGCAGAGAGCTGGGAATACTATGTGTGTACTTGTCTATTATGTAGTTAAACAGCGAAAGTTATCCCAAAGACTATATGAGCATGTGCTACCTATCAGAAATAATAATCTCAAATGTACTATGTGAACACTGTACCAACTGTAAGAAGTTTTTTTGTATTAGATCAAACCATACCTTTCAACAAAGAAGTTCATATGTTCATAGGTGCTTGGTAGTTTAGACTAGGGGATAATCTGTTTATTGGCATCAGTGGCAATATGCTTTTCATTAAGGAAGGCAGCAAAACTGTGAGAGTTTGAAAGTAAATATTAGTTTTTGAACATGTGACTTAGGTGTATATCTTTTTAGACCATTTTGTTATGAGAGTTGTTATTCATTTACTTAAACAGAGATGAAAGCATGAATCTATTTTCCAATCTAGTGAGTCCTTATTTGGAGCATCTTTGCGTGTGCTTGTGTTTTGTAAATATGTATATAATCATTTTTTTCTGCTGCACATATATGAATTATAAGTTATGTACTTACTATAACTTGGTATTTGTGTTGTCCATTTTCATTCTTCCTCACAGTTGGGTCACAGATTGAATCCTCAGACCTGACTTGGCCGAATCGAGATTCTCCCTCTTCCCGTAATGCTATACCCTCTGCCTAGCCTCCTCAGATAGAGTTTGCTGCGTAAATATCTAAAAGTGCAAAGTAAATACTGAAAAGAAGGAAAGAAACCAGAGGCTCAAACCAGGATCATCAAGTTCCCAAGCAATTTTCCACAGCACTTCTAGGAACCACTGGGTTGGAGGATGGCTGTGAGGCAAGGTGAGGAAAAATAAAAATGTAAAATACAGATAACAAGTTATGGTAAGTACATAAATTATAAATCTGATGTTATCCTTTTCATTCTTCCTCACAGCTGGGTCAGAGTCCCCAGCTATATAACCCCTGGGTGGCCTCAAGGAAGGATATGCTGGAGCACTGCAGAACCAAAAGAAGCTCTGCTTCTGGAAACAATATCCAATTTGTAACGTGTAACAAAGGTATGAGTTTTTGACCAGATTGCTGCAGCACAATTATCATCTACCCATGCTCTAGAAGAAAAGGCAGATGACATACACATAGACCTAGTCAAATGGGCCTTAGGAGGACGAGGGAATTGCAGCCCATTTTTGGCATAAATCAGAGAAATGCATTCTGTTATCCATTTAGCTAGAGTAACTTTAGAAACTGCCTGACCTAGATGGCTAGGCAAAAAAAGACACAAATGGTTACTCCATCTTTCGGCAATGTTTTGTTCTATGGAGATAAAAATGCAGCTGCCTATAAACATCAAGCAAATCCAACTTATGTTCTCCTTTTTTTGAGAAATTTGGAAAGAAAACTGGCAATTCTATGGACTGGCTCAAATTAGAATCCGTTGCTAGCCTGGGCATAAAGGAAAGATTAGTATGAAGGGATACTCTATCTTTATGACAATTGATGTAAGGAAGTTTAGATGACAGAGCCTGAATCTTCGAGACCCTTTTTGTTGATGTAATGGTGACCAGAAAGATGGTCTTCCAAGAAAGGAACTTCAAGTCACAATCACTAGCTGGTTCAAACAGTTTTTGAGTTAGGCCTTGTAAGACAAAGGTAAGATCCCACAGCGGAGAAGGATATTTAACTGAAGGTCTGAGCAGAAAGATTTCCTTCATGAAGATCTTACTTAGTTTGGATGTAGCAGGAGAACCAAAAAGATTTCCTTAATGAAAGTTCAAAATGGCTGCTAGCTGAAGTTTAACAGTAGAAAAACTGGCTCCTTCTTTGAAAAGAGATGTAAGGAAGAGAAGAATGGCTGAGAATGGAGCTGAAAAGGGATTAATGTTTTTTTTAGAAGCCAAAAACACAAATCTTAGACATTTGCTCCTATAAACCTTCTTGGTGGAAGATTTTTGGGAAGCTAGTATGATTTCTCCATCAGGGGAAGCAAGCCGGGACCACTGTACAATTACAGGAATTGGAGAAACCAAGCGGTCAGTTTGTGGGAGTGTAGACTGGGGTGATGACCCTCTGATGGATGAAACAGGAGGTCCTGTTTGGGTTCCAGTATCCATGGAGGATATTTCAGGTGATACCAGAGAATGGGGAACCAAATCTGCCAAGGCCAGTAGGGGGTAATAAGGATTTCTGAAGTCTTCAACCATTTTGCTTTCTGTAAAAAATTTTGGGATCAAGGATAGAGGAGGATAAGCATAGAGGAGACCAGAGGGCCAATCGTGAACTAAAGCATCCCTCTGGGACTCCTGCGGAGGGGGGATCATAGCAAAATAGCTGCTGCACTTGCTGTTCTGAGGAGATGCAAAGAGATCACAGCAGGGTTGGCCCCAATGGCTGAAAATCAAGTTTGTTTCCAATTGATTAAGGGACCACTCATAAGGCGTCAAAATGGACCTGCTTAGTTTGTCTGCTAGAAAGTTGGACTTTCATGGTATATGAGTTGCGAGCAGAAAGTGGCCTGAAGACATCGCCCATTCCCAGACCCTCATGGCCTCTCTGCACAAGGGATACAAACAGGTTCCTCCTTACTTGTTGATGTACCAGACCACTGACATATTGTCTATGTGAACTGCAATAGTTTCTAGAGGGAGAATGCCCTGACAGGCTTGCAATGTAAGAAGAACTGCTCTCCTCTCCAGAACACTGATACGCAATCTGGTCTCTACGTGAGTCCACATGCCTTGGACCATCTTTCCCTTGAAATGTCCCACCCCAACCCCAGCTGGGAAGCATCCGTGCTCACTGTGGCTGTGCAGGATGGAAAAAGGAATGGCCTACCGATCGTCAGGTTGTCTAACACAAGCCACCATTGGAGATGCTTTTTGCAAACCAGAGTCAACTTGATAGGAACAGATTGAACATCCAAGGTCGGCTAAAGCACTCACATAAATAACCTTGCTAACAGGACAAAAGTGATACCAGCTGCCATGGATCCAAGAGCTTGAAGTATCAGTTTTGCCAGTGGAGATGGCTGATCTAGAATAGCTCGAACATGGTCTCTCAACATCTGTATGTGGTGAGGGGGTAGTGATGCTATCTGTTTTGACATGTCCAAAACAGCCTCAATAAATTCCAAACTCTGCACTGGAAATAGGCTTGATTTTGTCAGCTTTATAGTGATGCCCAGATGACTGGATATTCATAACAAGTAATCTCTGGCCTGAATCAGTTGATGTCTGATTGGAGCAATGAGGAGCCAGTCATCCAGATATGGAAATACCCAGAGTCCTTGCAGTCTCGCATGAGCTGTGACTACTGCCATGCATTTGGTAAACATTCTGGGGGCTGTGGTGAGTCCAAAGGGCAGAGCCCTGAATTGGTAGTGAATGGCTCCAAGCCGGAAGTGCAGATGACTTCTGGAGCCCCTGTCTATTTTGATGTGAGCACCTGTCTATTTTGATGTGACAGTACGTGTACTGTAAATCCACTGAGCACATCCTATCTCCCTTTCACAACAGGGGTAAAATGGACTGAACTCTAACCATTCAGAACTTTGTCTTCTTTATGGACAAATTCAGTTTGATTAGATTCAGAATGGGTCTCAGGTCCACAGTTTCCTTTGGCAATAAAAAGAAGTGGAAGTTCTGAAGTCATTTTATTCAGTCCTGACCTCTTAGATGACTCTTTTTTGTAGTAGTTTATGAATCTCTAGTACTGCATATTCCCTCTAACTGGGTGGAACATTGGGGAGTTTCTTTGGTTTCTCTGGGGGTTGAAAAACAAAAGGGGATATAGTAACCTCTGGATATAATCTTTAGTATCCAATTGTTTTTTGTTAGAGCCATCCAGGCATCTGGGTGCAGAGAAAAATTACCCCCAACTGCCTTCAGAGATGAGCAGTCGAGCAGTGCTTTAGGAGTGCTGATAGGACTTATCAGAGAAAGGATCTCTGAAGCCCTGATTCTGTGGTCCCCCTCTGCCCCTGGGATGGAATCTCCCAATAAAACTTCTTGCTATGCCTCTGAAGGAAGAATCCCTGCGTTGATCCTTGGAAGACCCCTGGGATTTTCGGAACCAGGTTTTCTTGCCACTTCACTAATTTCTGGAGAAGGTGTGCTGAGGGGTAGAAAACCTGACCTTGACGGCAGACAAGGTCTTCCCTTCCTGCTCGCTGTGGATTAGGGTATCTTTGACAGATAGCCTGAACAAAGAGGAGCCATCAAACAGGGCATTAACAAAGGACACCTTAAAGGGTTTTGTGACGTCTCAAAGCCTCATCCAAGCATGCCTCCTAATAACAATACCTGAGCTGGTTACCCTCCGTAGAATGGGAGATAAGCCTCATGGAAGAATTAGATAGGGAAGAAAGAGTAGCCAGTTAGGAAGAAACTTTCTTGAAGTCCTCTGCCGACATGATCTCTGCTAGTGAGTCGGAAAGCTATTTGACCAGATCTCTCTGCAACCTAGTAAAGTATGCCAGGTAGTTTAATGCTGTCAGTGAGAAGGTGGCTGAGGCACAAATGCACTTAGCAAAACTATCCATCACTCTGGAATGTGTTCAGCAGATGGGCAGTGGAGCTCTGGTTCATAGGTTCATAGGTTCATAGGTAGGTGCTAGACTATCTGCCCGAAGGCATTTATAAGCCTAGCCGGAATGTGTTGGCTTTCGCCGCCCCCTTAGATTAGTTCCCTGTGCCTCTGTTGAGCAGAGCCATTGAAGTGATCCCTGGGGTAAACTTTCTGTTTCCCATCCACACGTCAAGGTTTCTCTTGAAGGGGGTTAGCGAGGAGCTCTGCCTAATGTAGATTGGAATCTTGTTCCAGAGCATGGAAAGTCTCTGGGACAGGATTCTATCCCTCCAGCACGTCCTATTTATTGTTGTGGTGAGGTTTAGATCCCTGGAGCGTGTGGCTTGAGGGGATATGGTTTTCTTTAGGTGGAGCATGTCCATCAATTCTGGGTTGGACATGGCCTTGTATGTCAGGCAGAGATCACCTCTGAATAGGCGGTATGCAACTGAGTACAGCTGGAGTTTCTTCAGTTGAGCTGCATAGGGCATCTGCTTGAGGCCAGTGATCCTCTTGGTGAGGTACTTCTGTGGTCTTTCCAGTTGTTGCAGGTGTCTTGTAAGGTACATACCAAATGGGGCATTGTACTCTATGATGGGTCTGATGAGTGATGCATAGAGGGGCCCAATGACCTCTTTCAATCTGGATGCAAACCCTTTTCTGATTAGATGGGCCACATAGAAGGACTTTCTAACCACGCTGGCAATGTGATTATCAAAGGAGAGGTTACTATCTACTTGGGTCCCCAGATCCCTTATTACATCTTCCGTATTTAGGGGGCTACAACCTATGTGGTAGTTTGTGGGTACTTTGTTTTTTCCAAAGAGGATGACAATGCACTTTTTGACATTTTGCTTGAGGCCATGGTTTTGACACCAGGTATCTGTCTCAGAGAGACCCTTTTGGAGGATGTCTGTGTCAGTCAGAGAATCAATTATAGCCCCTAGTTTGCAGTCGTCTGTGAACTTGGTCAGCCATAGTCCTCCTGTGCTTGTCTGTACCTCAGAAAAGTATATGCCGAACAGGAGGGGTCCTAGGACTGAGCCCTTGGGAACGCCACTTGTAACTGGTTTAGAGTCAGACCTAGCTCCCTCAACTCTTATCATGTGGATTCTGTCCATAAGCCAGTTGGCAACCCATCTCGTGGCGTAGGGGTTTATGTTCAGGCTGGTGAGCTTGTCTATAATACCTGAGTGGGAAATGGTGTTGAAGGCCTTTGTGAGGTCTATGTAGGCTGTGAGGACCACCATTCCCTCATCTATAGCCTTGGTAACTGTCTCAAAGAAGTCCACCAGGTTTAAGAGGCATGATCTGCCCTTAAGAAAGCCGAACTGGGCAGGTTCCAGTGTTTGGCGGTTTCCAATGTCTCTATTAATGAGATCCATGATGATGCGCTCCATAGCTTTGCAGACCAAGCTAGTCAGGCTTATAGGGCGATAGTTCCCGGGATCCATTGTGGCTCCACCTTTGTGGAGTGGAATAACCTTTGCTGTGCGCCACTCTGTGGGCATGTAGCCTGTGGAGAGGCTGAGTTTAAACAGTGTGTTTAGGTGAGGGGTTAGTTCATCCTTGAGCAGGTGTAGGACGCCGCCTGGGACACCGTTCTGTCCCATTGATGCTGTGTTTTTGGCTTTGGAGAGGGCTGTTTTAACCTGTCTGTGATTTCAGGGGCACTACATTATTCTGGTACAGTTATGGGCCCTTTTGGGGGTGAGAGGGGGGTGAAGTTTGCACTGAACCTGTCTGCGAGGATGTTGGCTATATCGGTCAGTTCAGTGTATTTTGTGCCATTCTGCACTAACTTGGAGCAGATTTGAGAAATGCCAATTAGATTCTTGACATAGCTAAAGAATGCCTTGTGGTTATCTTTGGACTCCATGGCAATTTTTCTTTCGATGCTAGCCTTGGATGATTTTATGAGGGAACATAGTTTCTTGCTGATACTGAGGAGGGATATCTTCTTTTCTTGGGATTTTACTCTTTTCTGTACTAGTTTCCTCCTTTTATTGTATAGCTTGTTTATGGAAGGGGACCACCAGACTGGTTTCCTTTTCTTGGAGGAGTGAGTCGTGGTTTTGTTTGTGTGTACATCACAATCCATGCATTCTTGTAGGTGCCCGTAAAGTGCATTAGTAAAGGATTTTGCAGCTTGGACAGCGTTATCCTTTAGCATGGAGGCTTTGAAACTTCCCACCTTGGACTTAAGTAATATGAAGTTTGCTTTTGAAAAGTTTTTCATGGTGGTTTCTTTGACCGGGGGTATTGGCGGAATGTGGATATCCAGAGTGATTAGTTTATGGTCAGATCTAACCAGCGAGGGGTTGACCAATGACCAGGTCCAATATGTTGTCACATCTGGTGGGGGTGTTGACCAGTTGATCCAGGGCATTTGAGTTTATAAATTCTAGGAAATGTTGGGCAAGGGAGTTTGTACTTGAGTAGTTCTCCCAGTTAATGTTTGGGTAATTGAAATCACCCAATATCAGGGTGTTTGGTAGGACCTTTATGTTTCCCAGTGATTCCAGGAATGCGGTGTGGGGGTCCTGGGACATGGTGGGTGATCTGTAGCAAGCTATAATTTGAATAGCAGTTTTGCCCATTGTTAGTTGCATGTGGATGATCTCTGAAGCATCGTGCTGTGCTACTAACCTGGAGGTGAGGGTATTCTTTATGAGACAGATACCTGGTGTAAATAGGACGTGCTGGAAGGACAGATTCATAACCCAGAGGCTCCCTTCACTCTGGAATAAAATCCCAGTCCAGGTTAGGCAGAGTCCCTCATTGACTCTCTTCAAGAGGAATCTTGATGAGTGGATGGGAGATCGTAGGTTTACCCCGGGTATCACTTCTGTGTCACTGTTAGACAGAGGCACAGTATACTAACCTTGAAAAAGGGCATAGCAAAATTAATTTAATATGGGTGGCGAAAGCCATACACACTCTGGCTAGGCTTATAAATGCCCTAGGGCAGATAGCCTAGTATGAACCTATGAACCTATGAATATGGATACTCCCCTGCCTTTTGTATTTCGGTCCGGGTTTTGTGGCCGAAATGTATGGTATGAGTTATAGCCTGGTAGTGCTGGGGTGCTCTCTGGAGCCTTAAACCAGGTTTCCGTTACTGCACATATATCGATTTTCTCCATACTGAGGAGTACCTCGAGTGCGTGCATTTTGAGGTTTAGACTTCTGGCATTGAGTAGCATTACCCTCATTTTTTTGTTATTTGTGCTATTTATTGTGGTGGGTTTGTCTTTTGAGCCTTGCCTAAAAAAGGCACTATGGGACTGGCAAGAGCCTTGGCCAGTATTCGAAAGCCTAAGGGTGACAGGTGCAAGCCATCTCTAACGACACAGCGTGGCTTGTCGAGCATGTCATTCCAGGCTGACAGACACTGGATCCCCTTTGAATGACACCAGAAGATTAGCCAATTGTTGAAATTGATAATTGTTTCTCTATACCATGGTATCATTCTTGGTGAGGGCAGGATGCTACTCAGGGTCAGGGTCATACCGGCCTGGATTACGTGATCAGAGAGCTCCTCCATGTCTCTTTTCATGTAGTCCAGGGAGGTACGGCTCAGGTCATTCACACCAACATGGACAATGACAGAGTCATATTTGTACTTGTTCTGGAGTGACCTGAGTGCTTGTGTTATGTGGCTGATCCTGGCACCCAACAGGCAGCTAACAGTAACCTTCTCCTTGTTCAGCCTAGTGAGTGGGACGTCAGTGTGCCTGACTATAAAGTCATCTATTACTAGTGTGTTGGGTATGTTATTTTGCCTTAAGGGCTGTGATTGTGTGGCACATTGGTTTTGTGAAGTATGTGTTGCATGGTTTGTGTTGGGGGGTGGTGGTTGCTTGAATGTCTGCTTTGGAGGTCTCTGTTGCTTCTGCAGATTTTTATTTAGAGCCTCCGAGTATGTTTTAGTGTATTTATGTATGTTTTTTGCCGGTGATGGTTTCATAGGTCTATGTGAGACTGGTGGTGTGATGCAAGTAATTCCCTTCTCCTCTTGACTGCCTGGTCTAGTCTTGGGTTGAGAGAGCTTAGCCTCCAGTTTGGCTGTATAATTGCATCTCTCGCATGTATTAGTGTTTGGTGGAAGGAGGAGAGGTTTGCCTGTGTACAATGAGGCAATTGTAACATTGCCTCAAAATGCCCAGATTCACCAGTTGGTCCAGAGAGTACACTTGAAACTGCCCTTTGGACATGCCTGGATAGGTACAGTGAACTGTTTTACTGATTGGCTGGTAAAGTCGAATAGAGAGCCTTGTCCTTCTCTACAGTATGGGGGGGGGGGGTCTAGTGCTAAGGTATATTAGTGCTTGCTATGAGGTTTGAGTAAGTGCCGGTATGAGAAGTGAATGGTTTGAGTGCTTAAGTTGAAAGTTTGTCTAGTTCCAAGGGAAAAATTGAAGAGTAGACTTTGTGGAGCCAGGGATAGTTATACCCTAGCTAACCGGTGCTGCCCAGCACGCAAAACCATGCAAATGCGGGTTTAATAGCAGGGAAATGAAAGAGATAGAAATTAGCCCAAAATGGCCAATAAACTACTAATTTCTGGGCTGAAACCACTCCTCCAGGGACAGATAGGCTGCTCATACTCCTTCTCTCACAGTGAACAGAGAAACTTCCTTCTATCCAAGTAAGGTATGGGAAAATACAGAAACTTGTAACATAGCCCTGAATTCAGCACTAACCTGAAAGCTGGACTATACTAGCTTAGAAAGGCGGGAAAACAAGTTTTTTTTTTTTTTTTTTTTTTTTAGAAAATAAAGCAGATACAATCAAGAAAACACTTTAAATGCACAGAAATGGTTTTCACACTTGAGTGTGTAGCCTACAACATTTAAACAGGTAATTTAAACACAAAAATGACTGTTAAAGTGCAGGCAGTAAAATAAGTACAATATGTAGCTGAAACAAACTTTTTAAATTACAGAAACCCTAGAAAATTGGCATTTTAGGTGGAATTAGCTAAAGGCAGCAAGAAAATGCAGAAAAATGACACTTAATCACTCCAAAGTCTCTCTTTTGTCTCTCTGCTGCTGTAGAACTCTGCAGGGCACCAGGCAGGAGCTTGCTGAGCTGTATACTAGTACAAAAACCATGCAAATGCGGGTTTTATAGCAGGAAAATGAAAGAGATAGAAATTAGCCCAAAATGGCCAATAAACTACTAATTTCTGGGCTGAAATCACTCCTCCAGGGACAGAAAGGCTGCTCAAAGCTCCCTGTCTCACAGTGAACAGAGAAACTTCCTTCTATCCACGTAAGGTATGGGCAAACACAGAAACTTGTGACACAGCCCTGAATTAAGCACTAACATGAAAACTGGACTATACTAGCTTAGAAAGGCGGGAAAACAAGTATATATTTTTTTGTTTTTTTCAGAAAATAAAGCAGATACAATCAAAAAACACTTTAAATGCACAGAAATGGCTATCACACTTGAGTGTGTAGTCTATAACAGTTAAACAGGTAATTTAAACACAAAAACAACTTTGTTAAAGTGCAGGCAGTAAAATAAGTACAATATTTAGCTGAAACAAGCTTTTTAAATCACAGAAACTTTAGAAAATCGGCGTTTTAGGCGGAATTAGCTAAAGGCAGCAAGAAAATGCAGAAAAATGATACTTAATCACTCCAAAGTCTCTCTTTTGTCTCTCTGCTGCTGTAGAACTCTGCAGGGCACCAGGCAGGAGCTTGCTGAGCTGTAACTGTTAACTGTTCGGCTAACTCCTTCTTGGTAGCTACTGCCACCACCATGGCATCTACCACTATACACTTAGTCCAGTATGGGCTGTATTTAGGGGGAGACAAGAACTTATCTGGTTGTTTTAGAATCCATTCAATCTTGTCCGGCTGCTTCCAGGCCATTTAGACACTAAATCCATGGGTTTGTCTACTAGGGGGGGTCACCCAGGACATAGACAGGCCTGCCTGGAAAGGCTCCAAAAGCACAGAATCTTCAGAGAAAGGAGTTTGGGCCAAACAACCATCTCTCTGCTCAAGCATTTCTAAAATATCTCCAAAGGAGACGTCCTCTGGTGTTGATCATGCGGATCCTTCACTTTTATCAAAATCCATGTCCTTGGTAAGAGACTCCAAGGGGAAGTCAATATGCCTCCTCTTGCATGTCTTCTTATGGGGAATTTCCCCTGTGGGAAGCTCCAAAGAAGAACAGGCTTCCTCTAGGGAAAGAGTTTGGTGGCTTCTCAGAACAGGCTGACCCTGGACAAGTATGATAGGCTCAATTCTCTGATCCAATGAGGGGTATCAGGGAGGATCATAACTCAGAGATACCAGATCTCTATGACTGGAGAGGACCCTTTCTATAACTTGAAAAGCTGATGGACCCAGAGAATCTCTCCCTAACTACCCCCGGAGCCAAAGCAATTGAGGAAGAGAGGGTAGGAATCCCTGATCCATGGTTTCCAGGTAAAATTCAACCCAAACTGTCCAGCGCAGAAGCACCAAGGGGAAGAGACTGCTCTGATAAGTTTGTAGCCAAACCCTTCTCCCTGGATCCGACAGGGACATCCCAGATCTGAGACCCACTGAGATCCGACAACATTGGAGCAGAGGAAGTCAGGGCAACAGTTGCAGTCGAGGAAGGACAACTCCTCAGATCCGACATGGACTCTTTCAGATGGCTATGATCCTGGGACTCTGCTACTGAAGGTTGGATCAGAGAAGGAGACTGCACAGAAATAGGAACACTCACAGATCCCAGAGGGGACGGAGTAGGCAAAACCTCCATCTGGATGTGAGTCTTGAGGCTCTTCCGTATCATCCTGTCCAAATCAATCTCTAAAAGGCTCCTAGAAGACCTCAAGGAAGCCCCTGACAATTGCCTAGAATGCGTAGTCAGTGTCTGCAAAATTCTGGAAGGCATAGATGGGGACGCAGATCTTACGGTCTATTCTGGAGTTTAACTCTTTAATCTTGGATCTGAAAACTTAGGATCTGAAGCAGAAGTGGAAAGTCTCAAAGAACTGGTTAACAAGTTGGTGCCAGTCGGATCCGAGGAGTGCTTCGGATCCACTGGTGCTGAAGTTAGTTAGACCAATCGGATCTGAGGGTTTTTGCAGTTTGGAGAGTGGCTCTGAAGAAGCCCTCAAGAACTTATGAGGGCATTTCTTTGGATCCACAGATCCAACCATGCTCTTTGAGGGGGTTGAGCCCCTGGGAAAACAGTAGCAGAAGCAGGTAAAAACCCTTTAAGAATTAACTTGTTCTTCCAGTCAGCAATGACCCTGGGATTAAATCCGTCACAGACAGAATAAGCCGACTGCAGATGTTCTGGTCCCAGACAATATATTCACCTATTGTGAGCATCCGAATGGGATATTTTGTGCCTGCATTCTGAGCATCATTTAAATCCGGTAGGCTTGTCAGACATTATGTGTACAGTAATCACAAACACACAGCCAGGATAAATACCACAAGCAGAACGCTATACCAGAAAAAGGCCACACAAAAGCAGAAACACCACTAAAGAAGAAAAGTAGAAACTAACCACTCTGCTTTTCTATTTTTTTTTTTTTTAATATAACTAACAGCAAGTTCAAGAATTTACTGCAGGCCAAGGCCAACCAATGCTCGAGTACAAAAAAAGTCACTCTTAATGTTGCACAAACTAAAGAGAGAGGAGGATAGAACAGAAGAAATAATCTGAAATAATCAATAACAGATAAATTTGACTTATCGGACCACAACTCAAGAGATTCCCACTCTAGCAACTCACCACTCGAGACTCATGAAAAAAAACACATCTGTCATTGTTGGCAGCAAATGAGATCTGAGGAGGCTAGGCAGAGTGTAGAGCATTATGGGAAGAGGGAGGAGCTTGGGACTTGGATCCTAGTCTGTGTAAATGCGGCCAAGTTGGATCAGAGAATTGGATCCATGACCCAACTGTGAGGAAGAATGAAAAGGACAACATCGGATCCAATGTTACATTATAATACAGGTAATATCTGTTACATTCAGTGCAATGAAAAATAAAATTGTAAACTTTAAATGACTACCACATAAACTACTTGTATGCTGATTGCTCTCTTGTCAGAACAACATCACCATAAGTATCTGTCATAGAAAGACTGCACTCCCTAACATGCTAATCACAATACTTAGATTTTTTTTTTTTTAAATCCCTCTGCCTGCTGAGCATCAGTCCTCCCTCCTGCAACCTATCTATCCTGTTCATTCCTCACTGGGAGTGAGAGACATCAATGGCCCGCTCATTCCCCCCATGAAGAAACAACCAATTGCAGGGCTATCATCCATACAGACATCGTGTCCCCTCAGGTCTGCCAACCAGGAGGTCCTAGATTCCCCTTTGCAGCTTCCAAGGTATGCCAATATTCCCAGTCTTTGGTTTGAAGCATGCAAGCTTCATGTTTGACCGCTCCCTGACCTATTCAGCTACATCATGGAAGCATGTCCCTGTGGTCCAGTCTCTGTAGGCTGCACTACTCAGACTCCCACTGGGTGTTGCCCAAGCAGTGAGCCAAGTAACCTCTCTGTCCTCAGGACTGGCAAGCAGAATGCCTCTCAATGCCACACTCCTGCCCCACATCCTACAGCTTTTGTACCCACTAATCAAACACTGGTAATTTGGGTCACAGATCTTTCTTCCTTTGCACCATGACAGCAGGGTCACTTATAGTTACAGTATGTAGTTTGGTTAAGTCTATCTTAAGCTGTATGTAATGTCATGCCGTTCTTGTGGAATCTATCACATTATGTACATAGTCGTCTTGTCAATGAGTTACTTAAACAGCAATTTACCTTTCTATAAGAAATGTTCATGGATTAATTTTTTATCAAAATAGTAACTTAAAAGGCAAATTCCCTTTTATTAATTAACTAGGCTAGTGATTATACCATTTTCACTTATCTAATTCTGTCAGCTTGTAATAATTATGAAATTAAATACTTGAAACAGTTTATTTCAGGTGTTTCGATTTGATTCGTTTGTTTCTTTGTATGTTTGTCTGCTTTATAAGTTGTATAAAACCAACTAATAAACTTATAAAACTGTTTATACGTTACTGTAGACTAGTAAAGTCTTTTTTAGTCATGACCTGGTAACAAAAAAGAAGAAAAGCACAAGATATAATACACTAATTAGAATTAGGTTGAACTTGCAGTACAAAAACAAGGTAAAAACGTTACTCAGTTGTATATTACTACTATATTCAATAAAGGATACCAGTGTGACATCAAACCATAGACCTGTTTTATTATTTCTGGAATGGCTTTTGTTATTAGTATTACTATTTGCATTACTGTTATTTAGTTAGTTATTTACTTATTTATTCATTCTCAGTTTTACAGAGTTAAAATAAAATTTATCAAAGTAGTCGAAGTAAATATTTTCAAACACTGCTCTTTTGCTGAAAATTATAGTATATAAGAAAGGCATAAACATTTTGAATTTCACCATGCACTACCCATAGCATTTATCCTGAGGTGCAGTTATCTTAGAGCTGAAAAAGCGAGCTCTCCTGCTACCTTCTCTAAATGTTGGTGTTTGTGGTGGCAGTTCACAGTCAGGAAAGGTTCTCTTATAATGTTTGTCACGGTAGAATGCTAAGAAATTGTTTCTTCTAATGTATATTTAGTATTTATTGAAATGGATAGTTGTATATATATATATATATATATATATATATATATATGTATATATATATACGCATGTGTATACTTTCTCTGTCTCTCTTCACACACACACACACACACACACACACACACACACACACACACACACACACACACACACACACACACCTATCCAAAAATATTGCACAGAATAATATCACATACCAGGTGAAGGAATAATTTATTTCCAATAAAAAAACAATAAACCAACACTCTGGTGTGATAGAAAACAAAGGTTTATTCTCTTGTGCAGTTGGAAAAGAAAGATAAACTGGTTTCATTTATACAAGCTTCATCAGTATCTAAACCAATAAAACTATCACTTCCTTTTATATTAAACCACAGATCATGTAATAAACAAACACCAATAGCATGCAGACCATTAAAAAAACATGCAGCATGGCATAAAAAGAAGTATTGCCATCTATAATGTGTATAAAGAACAGAAAGGGTGGCTGGTCATGTTACACTGAATAACCCTGCTAAATTGCTCAGCAGGGTCAGGCTTAGTTAGTAAATGGATGCAAGACTGCCTGGTAATACTACTTCTTATACCATACTGTTTGTGTGTTTTTATCACATCAGAGTGCTGGTTTATTGTTTTTTATATATATGGGTCTATTGAATTGTATCAAAATAACCAAACATCAACCCCAGAATTTGACAATGCAAACACTGAGATGATACCATGAATGCATCAAGCAATAACCTCAGCATATGCAAAATTAAAAGTAAAAAAAGAAAGAAAAAACATGCATGTACAAACAGTAATACAGTAACACTATAACACTGCAAAATCAAATGCCAGTCTGGCCTGTATTTCATTTTAGTCTCCTTTCCTTTTCAGGCCTGGGTAATGTTAACTTGACCTATAGTTTGAAACCATATGAATGTTGCAGGATGCATAATCACAAAATGCAAGCTCTTGAATCAGAGAGTTTCTAATAACACGTTTTAAAAATTAAATTTTCCCTGATTGAATCTGCCATAAAGGTAGAGAAAGGAAAATACTCAGGTTTTACCAGAACTATATGATTTCCATTTTTTTCATTGTGTGGTGATTTAAGTGTTGATTGGAGAATTTAACAGAGGATTTGGGGTAACGGTTCAACCCCCACAGGAGGATGCAAAGTCTTTCTTCCCATTAAAAATGCTTAGCTCATACATGCACTCATTTGTACTCCTGTGATCATTTTGTGATGTTTGGGAAATTGTTTTCTTTTTTGTCCTCTACCCATATGTTGTATATTCATTAAGTAAAATATATTTAACAGAATAATTATCTGTACACAATATTATACTTAATGGAGTAATTATCTGTGCACAAGTAATACTGTTTTGATATTAATGTTACTTTTGATGAAGTCCTTGGTTTGATAATTTTAGTAGTTCTATTTATACCCAACAACTCTTACATCTTTGGACATCTACTGCACCATCCCACAAACAGGAAAACAAAATCCAGCTGCCAGTAGATTCTGGTGCAACAGTTCCTTTCAGCTATGCAGTATAGGAGGCATCATTCTGCATCCATCATCTCAACTTATATAGTCATAGTAATATAAATATTAATACTATTATTAGTATTAACTCACTACTGACATTTATATGGAATATTTTCAGAATTCATCAAAGCAACATTTTGAAATTTTAACTACATGCATCGTGACTGCATGCATCATAACTGTATGTCTTTGGCCTGGGTCTTGACTGAAAATTATTTTCACACCAGTTCAGTTACATAGTTAACAAATATTAAATAAATAAAATGTAAAAAAATGTTCATAATATTGAATCATAATTCTAATGTTCTACTTTTCATAATAACGCTACCTACAACATTGTTTTTCTACTCATGTAGATTTAAGAAAAGGTGCCACCTATATAAAAGAAAGGAAAAGAAGGTTCCAGTAAGAGAAAAAATATATGAAGGTTATATTTAATGAGAACAAAGCAATGACGAGGAAAATAATCTGTTTTTTTGCATGCATCCATCAAGAACCTTGCCTGATTGCTCCTCTACCTTCACCCAAATGGTCTATTTGCTCCAGGGGAACACCCGCTGAGTATTCCTGGGTGATGCAAGAGCCTGATAGTCCAGTCATTCCTGCCCTGTAATCCCTTTTAGCCTTCTGTTCCCCAGGAAGAATCTGGCAGTAGGGAAAGAGCCAGCTTGGTGGTCTTGGTGCAGGTGATCTACCTTCTCCCTTTGGGACAACACCCCTTCCCCTTCAGCAACTTCTGAAAGTCCAAAGTCACTGGCTCCTGAGGGAAGCATGGCTCTGCACATGATTCTCCTAGTGCTTTAGTGCATTATGACACTGAGGGCTTCTCTGGCTTGGAACTCCACTAGGTGCCATGAATGCAGCAAACCAGAGTCACCTGCCAGGATGGGTAAGACAGCAGTAGCCACTCACTCCCATTTTCTCTGGCCAGGTTCTACAGGTGCACAGGTTGCTATTCAAATTCAGGTCATCTGCAGCTTATTCTCCCTCTATGCCAAAGAGCTAGCAATGAGAGAAAGTAATCATATGAGGAAGCAATCATAGTCAAATGATTTTAGTACAAACCACTTGCACAAGAAGACTAAGTTCCATTATATAGCTGGAGAATGGGTCATAGCTGAAATTTACATGAAGACAGTTAAAATGCAAAAAAATAAATAAATAAATAAACAAATAAGAGAAACTAGCAAGTCTAAAAACTATGCAAATGAGCTAACAAAATAAGAACAAGTCTCTGTCTTTCTCTCTGACACACGGTTAAAATGAAATGGTAATGGGACACACAGATATATGCCATGTGTAACGTTCTAAGAAAAAAAGCATGTGACATTACTAGATAACAGCCATATATTGTAGATAGTAAGCCCAGTTTTTTAACTGTATAAATCAGAAGGAAATGTACTACATCCTGCAGACATGAATTTAAGTACTTCAGTCTCCAGCTATTGATTGTGCAGCTTTGAGCATGTCATTTAACCATACCCAAGTTCCTGCTCCATCTCTAAAAGCAAGCATTTCTATTAAAAGAGACTCACACAGCTAATAAAGATAAATGCATAAAACAAAACAATACTTTAGAGAGCTGTTCAACTTAGGCTGTGACTGCTACATACATAATGACTTTTTGAGCAAAAGCATGATGCAGACCCTTCCTGAAAATACCAGGGATCAAGATTCCCAAATGGCTCATTACCGAAAGAGTAAGACAGAATAAGTCATCTAATTGACAGGGCTGGCTGCAACTGATATTTTTTTAGGTTCGTAGGTGTTTACTAGACTAAAAACCACAAGGGCCTAACCATGCATCCCAAATTTCTGTCAAGTTCTGGTACCCTTGGTAAGTGTAAGCAGGGACTTAGGACATGAAACATTTACAAGCAGGGGCTTGGGAGATGAACCATTTACAGGCTGTCCATGTCCATTAGAGACACAGTGCCAAACCAGGGACGAACTTCCTATTCCCCATCCAATTGTCCAAGTTGCACTTGAATTGGGTTAGGGAGGAACTCCATTTCACATGGATAGGGAGCCTGTTCCAGAGATGGGGTAGTCTCTGGGATATATGCCTGTTTCTCCAGCAGGTCCTGTTTATATCACAGGCAAGGTTTAAGTCCTGAAAATGGATAATTCTGGTGCTGTTTGTTTTGTGGATATGCAGGAGGTCCATCAGAGTTGGATCTGACAATGCCCTATATGCCAGGCATAGATCTCTCTTCAACAGCCTGTAGGAGACAGAATACAGTGACAGGGCCTTGAAGCAGTCTGCACAGGACATGCTACTTACACCCTGTATTCTTTTGGTGAGAAACCTCTGTGGATGTTCCAGTTGTTGGATATGCTTGATTAGGTAGATACCAAAAGGGGCATTGTACACAATGTTAGGTCTGATGAATGCCAAATACAGTAGAACAATAACATCCTTGGACCTAGATGCCATACCTTTGTTTATAAGTTGCACAACATAGAATGATTTCTCACGACTCTAAGCATGTGACAGTCAAAGGCTAGATTACTGTCTGTGTGTGCCCTAAGTCCCTGACTACAGGGTCAGCTCTAAGGGGTGTGTTAGCAATATGGTAGTTACCAGGGGTGGATGACTTTTTAGACCATGACTCTTATACCAGTTGAATTTCTGTGTCAGTCCTTCGTGGAGAACATTTGTGTCAGTGTGGGATTCAATGACAACTCCTAATTTACAATCATCTGCAAATGTATTCAGCCAGAGGCCACTGACATTGGCCTTGACATCAGAGAAGTAAATAACAAAAAGAAGCAGTCCCAGAACCAATTCCTGAGGGACTTCACTTGTGACTGGCCTCTTTGTAGAAGTGGACTCCCCACTGCTAACTTCCTGGGTCCTGTCTGTGAACCAGTTGGCTATTCACCAGGAGACATAAATTTTTGTACTTAACCTCCTGAGTTTGTCAACAATGCCTGAGTGGGGTACTCTGTCAAATGCCTTGGCCAGGTCAAGGTAAGCAGTTTGAACCATTTTCCCTTCATCCATTGCTTTGGAGACTTTCTCAAAGAAGTCTACCAGGTTAAGTAGGCATGACCTGCAATTGATGATACCAAATTGGGCTGGGTCCAGTGTCTGGAGATTTACTATATCATTACTGATTATTTCCATGATTGCTTTATCTTCTGATTCAGTGCAGGTGGCTCCATTTACAATGAGCTCTGCACACAATTGTGTATTGCCTTTGACGTTGTGGACATAGCTAAAGAATGCCTTTCTATTTACAAGTTTAATAAGTTTAACAAAAGCATGTATTATCTGCATCTTAAACAGACATTATATATAGTAGCCATCCTAAACTGATGGATCTGTATTTCCATAATATATGAAACTCACTACCTAATACAATAAAGAATAAAGATTGTAGCAAAAGATTAACATCATAAAAAAGCCTTTGATTAGTTTAATGGGTCAGCTTGTTACAAATTTTAGATAGTCAAATAGGGCCTATTGCTCCTTGCTGAAGACTATATTATATTGAATAGTTAACCATACCATTAAAAATGCATTTATATAAGTCAGTAGGTACATTCTAACTGAAGTTATATTACCAGTTTCAAGGAAGTTGTCAGCTATTTTTTTAAATACCTTTATTAAATTATCACTTGTGACATAGGAAAACTTACATTAATATAAAAGTAATCAAACTATATTAACAAGTTCACAATTACAAACATTATACATCACATATATTGTTCTATACAAAACACTCAATCCAACACTGCATATATTTTTCAATTCCTGCATTGTCTTAAACCTCATTCATCCTCCAAACCATTTTTCTGCATGCATTGTTCCCACAATTTCCATTTTTTCTATGTAATTTACTCCTATCCTTTTCTAAAATTCCCACTTCCTGTTCTTTTATCTCTTTTACAATATTGAGCATCTATCTGTATCCACTGAGTATGAATACCTCCTACTGAAATCAAGTAACAAGGAACACACTGCTTTTATGAGGGTGCGCCAGTTTACAGCTCCATGTTGAGAATTAGCCAGTATGTAGGTAGAGCCGGGGCGCACTACACTTTACCTTTTTTAAGGCGTACCCAACTTGCCATCTATTGTTCTTTTCATGAATAGCAACATTCTTTCCTTCCACAGCTAATTTATCTGTAAAGAGACAGGAGGGAAGGAAGGAAGGAATGTTTATTTCACAGCTGATGATTATTTTTGTCACATAATTCAGACAAACAAGATGAACTCATTCCACTCTCTTTCTTTATTACAAAGTGTCTTTTGCTAACACTTTTTCACTGCATCTATGTCCAGTCACCTTTTAAAAAACAACTAAATATAATAGTTAAACATATGCAAAATAACCCAAACTGTATACATACTGTATGCTAGTAGGCCGCCGTCTACAAGTCTTTGAACTTTGTCTTAATTATCTTTCAGCCATTATTTGTTGTTTTTAGTTATTTTAAAACAGCTAGAATACAGCTAAACTACTATGCAGATATATTCCCATGATGGGCATTGGTGCTTCAAGATAAAGATTAATGAAGAAGGTGTGAGTTATGCCTGTGTTGTCTGTTCAGTCAGACCGATGTATACATAGTGTACACTTAGTGTAGATGTTACTGAATTCCAGGGATAGTGAATAACATATATCCACCTTAGAGTGTAGAATCCTTTCTATGTATAAAATTTCTTTCACTATATTATCCATTATTTTAAAGTCATTGGTGTTGAAGTGCCTTGTTTTCTGATGACTACATTTCTGATGGAAACACACAGCAGTTTAACAGCATCTTGGGCTGTTATTTTCAATATTTTGACAGGGACCAGAAAAATACATAGCAAGGATATGGTTAGACATATTTTTCTGCCTGAAGTGAACATGTATTTTGGTTTACAGTTCGTTACAGTGCCATAATACATGTGTCACGCAGACCACATTTACTTCACAATCCTTTCAGGCATTACAAGAGGAGTCTCCAGGTGTCTATTGATACTGTGACTGCAAACTCTATCTTCTACAGAAAGGACTTTGTTTATTTTGAAAAAGATGCCCTTTAGGCTTATCATGGCCAAAAAATATCATAAATGATTTTAAATATTTCTAGAATGTCCTTGCATTATTTTTTTTTTCATCTGTAGTTTTACATATGTACAGTTTTCTGTATTTTTTAACTTGTTACCTTAACAAATTATAGCTAGGTGAAACCTTATTTTCCCATCACCAAAATCCCAACTCTAGTTTTGCATAAATAAATTTCTGGTAAAGGAACCTGAGATGAGCAATATTCTGGCCTTACTTAATATGATCTTACTTACTATATCTCCAAGGGCTTGGAACTGTGCTCTGATGAGAGTTTTCTTCTTATATAACCATCATCCAAGGGCAGAAATCCCCTAACAATGTATACTTACTTGGGATTCTAGATCAAAGTATTTCCACCTCCCCAGTTGCATAGTTTTGAAGCAATAAGAGATCTAGATGGGTTTTGGCATGTTCCCTGTAAAATGTGTAGCATTTTGGCAAACTGTTGTGGAGAGCAGTCAATAAATAATGACAGACGTGAGTTTCAGACTATATGTCTTTCAGAACATGCTTGCAAATGCAAAGCTTCTTAATGAGAAATATTTAAAGAGTGTTCCTTATTTTGGGTATTTGTCTCTGATTCCTGAGATAAGAGGTTAGGACAGCATGGGGGTGCAGTGGGTTCCACTGTATGGTTCTCTCAGCAGTGGGCTGAAATATATTTTTAGGTCATTATTTAGGGTCTATATTATAAGAACGAATGCTTAAAATGTCGAGCACCGGTTTGTTGACACATTTTAAGAGAATGCTCTTATAAGCGAAAGCTCTAAAGATCTAAAACTTTAAGTTTGAAATGTCAGTCGGCCAACACACGCAAATGTAGCAGTGATGTAAAGATGTGTACCTTATGAATTATGCATGTTTACCTTAATTTTAGTGCGATCTCGGAGTTGGTATATATAAATAGCAGGGGATGTGGGGGTGCACAGAGGCACAGCCCCCCTGCAAAAATTAGAGAAAAATTAGTGTATGTGTGTTAACTGGTTTGTGTTTCGGGAAAGTGCCGTTTTGGTCAAGTGTAATTTTGGAGATTTACTGTTGGCAATTGGTATGGTTACTTCATTTACTTTACAAACAGGAAGGATTGTAGCATATGTTTAGAGTGTTCATTACAAGTGAAATTTACTGTGTTTGCAGTTCATGTTCAATGCGGCAGTGGGGGATTGGTGTTGGACAACTAAAATATTTTGAGTATGTCAGTTTTAACTTTGTCAGCTTTCGCTTATAAGAGCATTCGCTTAAAACGTGTTGACAAAGATGTGTTTGACATTTTAAGCATTCATTCTTATAATATAGACGCATTATTTATATATTTTTCATTCATTTGATCACAGTCAAACATCTGAGGTGTACACAGTCATACAATGGGCTGTAACTGATTGTCATCCATGCATGTGTGTAAATCATACCTCTCAACCTGTTAGTGCAAAAAATCTGGTCAGAGCCAAAAATAAGGGGAGAGGCAAAGGTCCAAAAATAGGGACAGATTTAAAAAATTGCTCTTATAAACTCAGAAAGTTGCTAGAATATCATGTTTTGCATGAGCATGCATCTTCTGAAGGGCATGAAGGCTGAAACTCAAATATCTGCCATTATTTAATGATGACAATCCTCAGTGATTTGCCAGAAAATCACAAATGTTATGATGAAAAGACTTAAAATATGAGGCAAAAGTCTGGACATTCCGTGAAAATCTGGATACTTGAGCAGTATGGTGTAAATATATGGTTCCTGCATCCCACAGTAGTTATAGTGTAAAGAAAGGAATCAACTGTGGTATTTGTTATAATCATATGAGCCATGCTTTTTAAGTATGTCCTTGGTTTCCTTGCTTTGTTGACTGTTGGCAGTGTGTTTATTATTTAGCTGTGAATAAACGGACAGCATAAAGAATGATTTTAATACTAATATTTTGACTATAAATACATTTGAAATTTAGCTTATTTTTGCAGGCACACAGTTATAAAATGCATTGTGTTGAGCTATAACAGTTTATCTAATACTTAGTGAAGACATGCAAGGTTACAAGCTATTAATGAGCTGATTACTGTAGTACAGAGTTTGATTCCCTCTGCCTTCATTTGTCTACTGTGTGACTATGACCATGTCACTTCACCAGACAGTACTAATGGAACCTTCACAGAGCCACTAATTAGAGATTAATTACATGCTTTTGACTATGAATACCATCACGTTTCTTGCAGTTAAATAGGTTGCTAGATGTATTTTCAATAAATGTGAGTGTCAAGGGAACAGAAGTTTACTGTTGCTCATACTAAGTCTGTTTTCATTTTTCATTTTTAAGGATGGCGCAGTGGTGCAGTGGTAGCATTGTTGCCTCACAGCAAGAGGTTCTCTGGTTTGATTCTCAGCTGTGGGTGCCTTCTGTGTGGAGTTTGTATGTCCTTCCTGCATGCATGCACCTCCGGGTGCTCCGGTTTTCTCCTACATTACAAAGACATGCATCGGGAGCGTTTCTCCCCAAGCCTCCACTGAAAATTGGCTTTGTTCCAAGATGGACTTTCCCGGTAAACAAATGTTAAATAAATAAATAAAAATAAACGTTTTCATGGGAGAATACTTTGGTTTGTTTAGAAAATGTCTTTCATTGTTTCTGCTTTAAAATTTAAAATAAAAGTTTTAAATTAAATCCAAATCACTGTGATTGCTGTAAAAGTAAAGAAGAAAAAGTATGCACAGTGACTGTTTTGGACACTGGTTTATGGTAACTGGGGACAGACAGCCAAGTAATCGAATATTGATATGGTTGGGGTGTCCTTTACCCTGCCTACAACCCTATTTGGCCATCCTCTGACTCTGAATGTGAGATAAACTTTTATGATATAATTCTGCCTACCCTCCAAAATGATTCCTGGAAATTGTAAAGTGTTGCTTTTATGAGAACCTGTTGCCTACTTATATGGTAAGCTGTATGCATAATTATTTTCACCCAGCAAAGCATCACATCACCTCTTGCTGTCTAGAGTTGTAGTAAGTGAAGGATCACAGCTGTTTCACCTTTTAAGTGAAAAGACAGACATAAGCCATATACAGATACCTTGTAAAACTGCTACAACTGCAGCAAAAACAGGTGGCAGAAATAGAAGTAACAGCCTTTACTAAGACCTCCAGAGATGTTGTCACTAAGAAAACTGATGACTGCCTTTTCAAAAATTTGTTAGCACAAACTGTGGTGAAAGATCCAGTGACAGTGACTGCTCAGCTCATAGACTTCTTTCCTTTTGTTAATCTGACATTATAATAATACATCAAATCTGGTATTACTTGCACAGTTTATAACACACCTTTTGTATAAAGTTGCTTGCATATGGTACTTTTCATGTGAAAAGCACCATCCAAGATTCATAGTTTTGAGCTGCTTGGGGCAGACAGCTTCTTAACCATGGTTAGTAACAACAGCCACATATCGCATTTTAATTTCAATTCAATAAACCCCTCCATGTGTGACTTACTTTATAACTCTTCACTTGTACAACATCAGAGATTGAGTACAATGGCCCCCTCCCCATATATCTGCTGGAGCAGAAGGGTTCTATAGGAGAAAGTCTGTATAATGCGACTGTTCCAGTGAAGAAGGTGGTGACTTGACCGTACCTCTCAACCTCTTAGAGCAAGAAATCTGGGCAAAGCCATACATAATCAAGGAACAGAGGCTCAAAAATAGGGACAATTTTTAAATATTGCTCTTACAAACTTAGAACATTTGATAGAATAACAGGTTTTAAATTAACATGGATTTTCTGAAGGGTATGAAGTGTGAAACTCAAACGTCTGTCATTAGTTTCTAAATTCAGTCCTCAATGATCTGCCAGAAAACCAAAATTTTATGAGGAACATACCAAAAATAGGAGGCAAAAGTCTGGACTTGAGAGGTATGGACTTGACTGTGTCGTATATGTGCTATCCCCATCATGTACTATGTAGCCAGATGGATGAGTGTGCAATGGGTATTATGAAGAAGCTGGCACTATCTCCATGGTGACACACTTATCTACACCTCATCCCACCTACCGACAATTCCCATTCTCAGCTCTAGTCTATACCATGAATGCACTGTGGGAGTACCTCCAGCACATCCCCCAAACCATTCCCAACTAAGAGAGGTAAGCAGCATGATCATCACTCTTCTTCTTCCTCCAGTGCCTGCTCCAGGTCAGCTAGGTCAAAGTTAGATCCCTCTATGTCACAAAGGCAATGTTTTTTTGGCAGCATATAATATACCAATTCTGGGAAGGCCATGAAAGCACTGGAGACAGGAGATGATCAAGGTACCAATGTATAAAGCAAATCATTAGAATAAGACATTTAAAAACAAAGGAAAGTAAAAAGTACTGAAAGTAGTGAGCAATGATGACTTTTTGTCAAGCTAAATTTGCCAAAATGAACTCTTTGCATCTAAGACAGAAAAAAACAGTGGCATTTGGCATCAAGGCTGCGACTTCTTCGACTGTGCAGATTGGATGATGAAGTCTTTTTTGTGCTTTGTTCAAATCTCATGGATCAATACATATTCTGATGTCATCTGAGCTTTTCTTATGAGCTACCAGACAAACTAAGAAGTATAATAAACACTGTAAAAACTCTAAAGGTAACCAACAAAAACACCGAGCACAAAGAGCCCCCAAGACGTAGTAAGCATGTAGACTAAATACGTTTATGCTCTTTGTGCTCGGTGTTTTTGCTGCTTTTCTTATGAGCTACCACCATGGATGATACCCATTCAGTTGGAGTTGCAACTGGACAAATCACACCTTGTCGCACCATTTTATCTAGCTCGGCTTTGACTCTGTCCTGCATGGCTACTGGAACTTTATGTGTTGGCCTGATAACTGGACTGACCTCTGGGTCTAACTTCATGGAGTACACAACTGGAAGTTTGCCTAATTTGGCTTTGAAAAGATCAGCATAGGTAAAAAAATGTACTGGGTGAAATTAGAGTAGTGGTCTTTTAAGCTGACTTGGTGGACTTCCTTATTAAATGAAAGCAGTCCCATTTTCAAACTGTCTCTGAGCTCTAATGATGACTGGACATGCTTCTTGACCACATAAAATAACAAGTCTTAGCTTCTTTCAGCAGAGTAACATGAAAGCACTACTGAGCCTTCAGTCTGAATTTATTCACCTCCATAAGCAACAAGCTTCGCACACCTTGCCAAATCAAGCCTTTCACTATTACACACTCTAGCAAATGTTTCTGCTGACATAACATTGCACTTAGAACTTGTATCAACTTTGAGCTCTATGGGTTTGCCATTTATCCGAACAGTACAAAATACTTCATTTTTTGCCCTTAAAGATACTGCATCAACTGTTTCATGAAGCAGTGACACACCATCAACATAAAGAGTAGAGTTGCAGCTCTCTAACTGATCAACTCTTTTCTTACAATGTTCCTTTTTAATAAAAGAATGTGAGCCTTTTGATTTACAAAACCTTTTGAAATTATTCCATTTATTGCATTTGTGGCATTGCTAACCAAAAGCTACACTTCTTTCCCTTTTAGATTCACGACTTCCACCAACATTTTGACAGTTGGCAATGAAACTGAGTTTGGGCCCATGCTTTGAGTTTGCTGACTCACTCTTATGCTTCACTGAGACTGTGCAAACTCTGGAATGTGCTGGAAAGCTCTAAGGTTTACCAGTGGGTGCTGCAGGGGCTACAGTTGCTGCCATGTGCTTCGGCCTATTTCTTTTAATTATGTGCTACATACTATCAACATGAGCTTCATCACTGTGCCTTCTAAAGCTATTTTAATTTGTAAGCATATTTGTGTGCTTCTGTGTCAGCTCATGTATCTGTCAAATCTCAATGGCCTTATTCAAAGTTAAGTCACTGTCACGAAGCAAAATCTTTCTCACAGCGTCACCTTTAATACCACACACACGTGTCTCTTATCAACTCATCCTTTAAATCACCAAATCTGCACATTTTAGCCTTATTTCTCAAGTCAGTTATATATGCTTCAAAATTTTCACCACGCTTTTGATCCCTTGTGTAAAACAACTGTCTTTCCATAGTAACATTTGATGAGGTTTACACATTTCTCTAAATTTACATTTTAAGTACTCTGGGTTCTTCCTTGACTCAGCCAGTACAACAATATGACAGTTTTCCCCCCTCTCCTGTATAGATAGCAGGTGCATACACACATGAACATTCCCTTTCTATGGCTCCTGACCCAGTTAAATTAAACGGAATAAATGCCTTTCTACGGTCATCTTTATCAAAAAATGCAGCCTGTATGAAAATGTCATACTCTTGCTCAAACACTCTCCAGTTCTTAGCAATATTACTGTCAAACACAACTGTACTGGGTTTTCAAAATCCATTTGCCATGCCCAGAAAGTATGCATAAATACACTGAAAATATGGCTCTTGTAGTTATGTATGAACAAACTGTCCTATGAGCTTGTAATAATATTCAAATACACAATAAACTCTTTGAAATACTGTACTTTGCAAAATATGCTCTGAAATGGCTGTATTCTGTGAAATAACTTTACTGTAACACTGCGCAAACATGTGAACAATTTATACACTTCTGATAACTTGGATATCTTTGATTAATATGAAAAATACGGATTCACTAAGCACGTATTAAAAAATGAGGTAGTTTCCCTTTCTTTTATTCGTTTTATGTAATTTGGACTTTATTTCAAACATTTTCCATAGTAATTTGAATATTTTTATCAATATCGTGCATATCGGTTTATGCAAATATCACTTAGAACATTCTGTATGCCTCGTTTCATATCTGGAAATAAGAAATAGTGCTGAGCAAGTCTTAATATCTAAAATTAATTTCTGACCTGTTTTGCGAAGTATACATACAGTAGGGACGATTCACTCTTATATATTCCACCAGTTCCTAGCAAGTGCCTTAAGTCGTTTTAGCCATGCCGCCTCTAACACCATGTCCTTTAGACATGCCACTTCTGGCACCATGTCTTTTTTTTTGTTACGTAATTATGATACATAACAGCTCTGCTCTCACTGTTACTGAGAGTAGCAAAAGGTATGATCACAAAAACAATGATAGTTGAAGTACAGGAAGTAATGTCTGAAATAAAAAAAAATGGAATGTAGGTGGATGATAGCACAGTAAGGAGGTTCCTGATTAATAAATGTAAGAAATGTGATTTATGTCATAATATATATATATATATATATATATACATATATATATATATATATATATATATATATATATATATATATATATATATATATATACATATATATATATATATATATATATATATATATATACATGTGTATACATATATATATATATATATATATATATATATATATATATATATATACATGAAATCCTTAATGATTTATAAATAGATAATGAATCTAGTCAAATGTAAGTGTGAAAGATTAATAATACTGTGTGCTGGTCCCAGGTGTAGGATACTGAATAACTAGGAAAAGTTATAACAAAATCCTTGTTAGAATAGTTTTCTTTGCATCTGTATGTGTTACTTCAATGAAGAAAATAAGAAAGGCAAAACTAGTAATAAAAACAAGTTAGTTAATTTGAAGCTGAAAATATAAATATGACTGAAATTGCCTATAAATGGCATTTGACTTTCTCACTCTTTAAATACAAACACTGGTTAACTAATCTAATGGTGTATTATTTTTATCAAGAGAGATTGTTGTTACAGTAACCAGTGAAATAGCTAAATGTATACCATGCATGAGGATTGCACAGTGAGTATAATGAAAATGTAGTGTATGGAGAGCGAATATTCAGAAAAAGAAATCAGTTAGATGCCAGAGTGGCGCGAGACTCAATCTTAACAAATGTTAAGCACCCCCTGCTAAAGTTGTTAAGGTCAGGTCCTGCACTAGGCAGTAAAAACTGCCAGTACAAATGACAGTGGCAGAATAAAAGATTTGTTTCCACCTGCTGTCCACTGGTAACATGTCCCTGACTTCTTGTCCTAAACTTAGAGTAACTATAATAACAGGATGTGTGTACGCCTGATTTTCTGAAGGATAGGAAGTCTGCAACAGAAATGTATACCATTATTTAGAGTCTTCATTTCTTAATAATTTGTTCAAAAAACACAGACATTATGAGGTACAGTACAGACCCAACATACGATGCAAAAAGCTGGATATTCTAAGAAAATCTGGACAGTTGAGAGGCATTGAAGGTGAGTGTAAATGTAAAGGACTGAGTTACACTGCCTTTCTGACACAGCTTGCTAAGTGCTTTACAGCTCTGAAAGCCAGCAAAACACTGAATAGCTTTTTTTTATCTTTTTACTGTAACTAATAGTACAAGATGCAGATAAAGCTCCATACTCTACAAAGAATTATGTGTGGGTCACTGATGCTAACCTAATATTATGTGCTCTCAATATAGATGCCAAGATTTCTTGGCATCAATTTCTCAAACACATAAAAACGTGATTAACATCAATGGCCCACTTATAATTCTCTATGTTCTGTTCAGAAATAAAGCTGTTTGCAATAGGACAGACAGAAAGAAAGGGGAACCTTCATAACCCTCCTGCCCAGCACCCTTCTTTCTGGCTCACTTCTAACAAGGGTGTATTCTAAATAGCCACCTCCCCTTTCCAGGAATTATTACATACTTTCACCTACTCTTGATCACAGGTCTAAAAACTGGGGAAAGTGTTGTTCTGCTGTTACTTCAGGGGCTAAATTGGGAACTATTCCTACATAATGTTGCATTGTACCTAGTACAATTAAGAACTTTAATTCAGCTATAGTACACTCTCTGTTGTCCCATTGGACACAAAGCATTCCCATTTCTGTCAACATTTTAATGGACTATGAAAAAAAATATTAGGGTTTCTCTGTTTTTTGAGTCAAGTAGGCCCTGTAAAGGTCTACCTCCAACATACACATTACAGTCTGGTATATGATTACAACCCATAAAACACATGCAAATACATACTTTATACTCCACTGGTTTGGATAAGGTGGGACAACGTCTTATCTACCCACACTGATTAAAATGGAAAATGTTACAAATGCTAAGTTTATACCGAGTTCCACTTTCATTCTTTCTTTCTTTCCTTCTTTCTTTCATGAGTTCATTAGTGCTGTCTTTACACACATTCTCTTCCCAGGTTTTATTACTAAATGCAGTGTTAGTGGCACTTATTGTAGCATGCAGTGGTTTGGAGATGGATTTTTGAGATTCAATAGGTTATAGCTCTTTAGCCACAACAATAACATTCAACTAAAATCAGCAGCAGCATTTCCTTGCTTAGCGCATTTTTTAGTTGTTAGGGTATTATGCTATGAGCAACTGGTTGAACACTAACCAATTCAGTGATTCATGGATCAGTGTTCTTATTTTTCTGAAGTCAGCTGCTGGCTAGATGAATGTGATCTCTCTCAGGTTTTTCAATCAAGTGGAGCCAGCCATAAAAACACTGTGCCCAAATGACAAGTGTAACACCAGTGAATGCCATGATCATCTTCTTCAGCTTCCTACAACCATTTGCATGGGGTGCTCTAGGTGAAAGCAGGCGTTTTCGGCCTCTCCTCTATCATTGCCTATTCCCCACACAGACAGCCTTCTCACTGAATTCCCATTTCAAATATGACCAGGAATGCCTAAAAGTCATCAATGGAGTATACATTTTACAAGAATTTGTTATCTAATAGTCTGTAATCCAGTTTGTTTTGGTGATTTCCAGACAAGTGTTTCTGCCCCTAGCCAGGATTCTGATTTTTTGTTGTAAGACTGTTATAGTTTGCTGAAGTAAAGTAGCATTTTTTGTAAACTTTGCTGCAGTTGCCTAACTAAATTTTGTAAAGCTGTGCTACAAGGCTGTAATAGTTTGGAACAAGGTCTGTATTGCCTTTTTGTACTTTCAGTTGCTTAATTTACTAAAGCTGATTATGCCTGAATAAAATTCATAGGTGCTTGTTGGTTGGGGTGGCACAACGGATATAGTTGTCGCCTCACAGAAATAGGTTCCCCCTTTCTAATCTTGGCTAGGGTGCTTTCTATGCGGAGTCTGCATGTCCTCCCTGTGCTCGCAAGGGTTTTCCTCTGGGTGTTCCGGCTTCCTCCCACATTCCAAGGATATCCAGTAGGTGGATTAGACACTCTAAATTGGGTATAGGTGTGAGTGCATGTGCAAGTGTGTGGTGTGGAAGAACTACTGTGGCAGGGCTAGCCACCCGGTGGTGTAAACCTCGGCTCTGGATGATTGTCACTGTTGAAGTGACACCCTGACCCCATGTGGAAAAAATTGGAAAAAGGGGATGTGGATAGATGGATGGATGTTGGTTCACAGACTCTCCACACAAAATAAAAAAAAAATGCTTGTAAGTTCACAGTTTCGCACATTTTGGGGTATGATAGCAGCATTATATATTTATATGGAATGGAAAGCTTCAGAGGTAAATTCAGCGGAGAATTTGATTTTTGCATTTATATCCTAAGTGATGTGGGGCAGCATGAATACAATTTGTCTTTATTTTTTCTAACTTTGGCAACTTATCTGAAGAAAAAGTAACAAATCCATGCCTTTATAGTTTTGCTAGTGCCACTTGTACTTTTGTCTCTCTGTATTTGTTTTTAAAAGTGTCTTTAAGAAGACATTCCCTCAGTTTATGTTTTGAAACCATTGACAAAAGCAAAAAAATCATCAGAAACAGCCTCTTGGCCTTCTCAGCATTTAAAACTCTTATACTGGAGTTTACATTACCTGACTGATTCTACTGTGACACACAGTCTTCCTGAAGGCCGACAAATCAAAAGGATAAAAAATTCCCAAAACACAGAAGGGTTAAAAATCAATTTAAATTTTTTTTTGCAAGGCAAAAGTCCCCCTGCATCCCACGTCAGCCTAAACTTGTACCAACTCCACAATCGCACAAACTTGAAAAAGGGAGAAGTCTCCCAAAACAAGTGAATTATTGCCAGTACACAGTTAGAATACAAAAACAGATTTCCTGTGGAAACTAGCATTCAGCATTATGCCTTCTGTCTTTATTTTATTGTGCTGATGATACGTGAGCATTTTCACCACGAGCAGCTATAAGGAACTCATCTGCAATTATTCATCTAAACATGTTCCAGACTTAAAAGCCACACTCCCATCAAAAGCAAACCTTTCTGTTAAAAGAATTGAGTATACTAGGAACAATTTAAATGAATCAAAACATTAGTCTTTTTGATTGCAGATTTTGTGCATAGCATTCTGAGAAACTCATCTTAGGAACTATTTAGTATGATAGCTGCAAAGTACT
>NC_056737.1:826764412-826866912 GCF_019279795.1 Protopterus annectens | reverse complement strand
CTTCTGCAGTGCAAACTATGCCCCTACAGCAGTGGTGCACAACATCCGACCTGCCACGTAATGCCATCCAACCCCCAGAGAGTAACCAAAAATTTTTAAAAATGTGAATAAATGCTATGCCTTACTCCAGTCACGCAAACTTTCCAGCACATGCTTACTTACCTAATTGACTGCAGTTGCGCACACCTCTAATTTTAGCCGCTGAATTAACTATTCTTTGCTATTTTCAACTTGTAGTCTGTAAACAGTAGTAACTTCCTGCAAGAGTTTGTAATAAGTCATGGCTGCAAGCTAGAATAAGTTAAACACAAAGTTGATGTAGAAAACAGGCAATTTCATGACTGCTGTCTTAAGTAAAAATGCCAATCACTTGCACCTATTGTTAACTCATAACGGCTCACTATGTTTTGAGGTGGCCCACAGATGCATTAAGAGTTTGTGTAGCGTCCCTCCCCACAAAAACGTTGTCCACCACTGCCCTACAGTTTGCATCCAGAACAGATGCCCCCTTTGCATGCCCTTCCTACAGCTTGAGCAAATTCCAAAGCTGGGAATAAAATGAGAAAATAACCATTAAATGAAAAATACAGGACAATATTAACTATAAAGATTAAGCAATGGAGGGTAATGAGTACTAATAATCAAACTGCTGCCTGAATTAGTGACATTGATGGAAAAAATGTATTCCCATTGCGCAGGTAATAAATATGACACACAAAATTATGACTGGGACAAAAATATAGCAGAGTATTCCCTTTATACAAGAGAAATCTGAGATATAATGGAACATGTAATCTTGTTTATAGGAGAAGAGATCAAGGCAACATACTAAGTGAGACAATGAGGAAAAAGTGGGGCACTGTGGGCCACATTGGAGACTGGAAATGGCAGAATAGTTTGTGTAACTGTATATACAGAAGAACCAATCCTCATGGCAAGAAGAAAGAAAATGATGAATGCTATCATTAGGATGTCAGAGAAAGGACACAGCACCACTGCTAGACAACTCTGGAGTACTTTATCTGATGTCACATCTCACAAAAGGGCACTTATTGATGTTCTGAAAGAGGAAGGCCTCAGGCAGTTAGTACTGGAATCTATACAAGAAAGAGCAGTCTTGCATCCAATATTCTTTATTAAGGAGGGCAAAAGGATCTTAGATTAATAAATGTCCAGCCACTTGGGATCAAGCAGTCATTAAACAGTGTGGTTTACAAATAACTTTACAAAATCCAAGGAAGCAAAAGCGAGGATTCTTAATTTCAGGGCAGACACCAGTATTTTGCAAATATGACTGTGCAGACGAGCACGAATGTAATGTCGGAAAACTCTGATCACAGAAGTAATAATTAATTGTGTAAAATAAATATGTAAATTAAAAGAGAGGAAACTTCACTGTGATTCTCAAATAAGGTGACACCAAGGTTTTAGGGAATAACATACGGCATTTACTGAACAAAGAAATATAGAGAGATAAAGACAAAGAATGATCAACACAAGGAGTGACAGCTTCTCATTTCAGTAACTCACTCATCTACAGAACACACTTTCCTTGGCAGAAAAACAATGTGCCTTACTTACTACTTTAAGATAATGATTCCATGGAATATGAAAGGTCTAGAATAGGATACTGGGTGTCAAAATTAGCTTAAAAATTAATGGACCTATGAGAACAATTTAAATGAAAGCAGAAGAAAGCAAAAAGGCAGTTAGAAATGCAATGACCCCAGATGAAGAAATTATAACCATGCCAGTCATGTAGTAAATAAACAATTTTACAATAAAAGACAAAGGAGTGGATAATGAAGATAAACAAACTTATGAAAAGGCAGAGCTGTTAAAAGACTACTTTACTTGGTACACTTACACTTAAACTTTCACTCTTAAAATTTATCAGTATCAAGTATTGAACAGATGAAAACCGTAAAATGACAAAGCAGTTTTAAACAGTTAATAAATAGTTGGCAGTATTAAAGTATTGCTTAATTTGGTTTTGATTGTTAAAACAGCTTCAACAAAGATTTAAATAAACCTTTCAGAACAGATGATATTTTGAGGATCTCCTAAGGAAGCACATAATATCCCTGAAACCAAAAAGACAGTGACTTCAACATGAGTGGGACAATACAAGGAAAGGAATGGAACTTCAAGATGACTGCACTCAGATCAACAGCTTAACTTGAGCTCTACTAGTGTGAAAACAGAAAATGAGAAAAAGGAGTGCCAATGAAACTTTTGGGAGTACAATTCATTTACTGGCTAGTACACTGCCTGGATGCCAGCAAAGAAGAAATTTGGAAAATCTGAAAGAAAATCAACCAGAAAAATATGAAAACATTATCTGGGAAGGATTCTATAGCTGTTCAGCAAAAAAGGCAGTTCAAGCTTCAACTTTGGTTCAAGAGATGGCTTTTAGAATTTTAGAAGAAAAAATAAATCAAATGTACTCAGACAGGATTAAAATAAATGAACTCAAATAACAAAGGCTGGAAAAACAGAACAAGGTTTACCTAGCTTTTCAGATGAAATGATAAAACAGCAAAAATCACAGTATGAAATGAAGAAAAAGCTGTTTGAGTATGATGCTTCTCAAGAAGAGCTGTTTCAAAACAGTGTAGAGGTAAAAGCCAGAGTGCACATAGAAAAACTGATATTTTCTGATGAACTAGAGAAACTGGAAGGAACAAACTATTAATTTTATGACAGCACAAATAAGCAACCAGACTGGTGTTTCCCAGCAGGATCTGTTAATTGAAAAGGCACACCGAGTGTTTGCTCCAAACCTGGCCATGAGAAAGCAGCCAAGACCTACATTAGTAATGATGCAATCATACATCATACCAGCAGAAAGAACTGATCCTGACAAAACTGTGGCCGTATGGCAAAGTATTAAAAATTGGAGATAGCAGTGTTTGTAAAAAATGATTATTCACTGTAGACCAGGCAGAAAAGAAACAATTTATCCCAGCAATCAGAGAGTTTTGAGAGGCCGGTGTGAGATTCAAACAGCTGTATCAGCTGTTGTCAGAGTGTTTTTTTCCTGGAAAAAGTACAGTTTTGTACCTACCATAAATGTAGATGTTCGAAGATCCACATTGCTGCAGTCCTTACACTTGGGTAGTCCGCTGTCCTCGGTCGGCCCGAATATCAAAGTATAAGGCTGACGTCGGTCAAGGCGCATTTGACTGACATCAGGACGTCAGGGTACAAATGCGCATGACCGACGTCATATCCTCAGTCTTTTCTTGCCCCAGATGTCAGAAGACCCTAAAAATAAAGGTCAAAACCAAAAGACAGCAAACAAACAACCAACCACCCTTGCACTAATTATATGTACAATATATACAATATACACAATATTTACAACCCAACCCACACAACCACCTCTAACTACAGAGGGGAAGGAGGGAGGGTAAATTGGACTGCAGCAATGTGGATCTTCGAACACCTACATTTATGGTAGGTACAAAACTGTACTATGTTCTTCATCTCGCATTGCTGCAGTCCTTACACTTGGGTAGAATCCCAAAGCAGAGGTAAGGGAGGATGGCCAAACTATAAGGAAGCAGGAGCTGCCAAAATGCCCTGCAAAACAGCAGTGGCAAAACCAGCCCTGGATTTAGAGTAAAGTGGTAGGTGATAATGCCTAGAGAAAGTATGCACAGAACTCCAAGTAGCTGCCTCCAAAATATCCTTGGTTGCCACCCCCCCTCAAAAAAGCTGTCGAAGTGGCAGTAGCCCTAGTGGAATGAGGCCTAATCCCAGCTGGAATCTCCTTGCCATGATGGGAATAACAGAAAGCAATGCAAAACCCAATCCACTTAGAAATAGTTTGTTTTGACACAGGCTTGCCCTGAGAACTCAAAGCAAAAGAAACAAATAACTGCTGAGACTGCCTGAACCCTTTAGTTCTGTCCAAATAATATCGCAACTGCCTGTGTACATCTAAAGTGTGCAAAATCTTTTCCCCTTTATTTTGGGGATTTGCATAAAAAGTAGGCAAATGAATAGTTTGGTTTAAAGCCACACTAGAAACCACTTTAGGCATAAAGGAAGGATTAGTACGCAAAGATACCCTATCCTTATGGAAAATCAAGAAAGGCTCAACCGCCATAAGGGCCTGTAATTCAGAAACCCTTCTTGCAGAGGTAATGGCCAACAAAAAGGCAGTCTTCCATGATAAATATTTCAACTCAGTAGTAGCTGCAGGCTCAAAAGGTTGTAGAGTGAGTTTCTCCAACACAAAATTGAGATCCCAAGCAGGAGTAGGAGCTCTACGTGGGGGTCTTATATTCTTTGCCCCTCTAAGAAATTGCTTGAACAAAGGATGAGAAAACAATGGTGGGTCACAGTCATAGTGAGCTGAAATTGCTGCAGCATGAACCTTAATAGAAGAGAAGGACAAACCTTTGTCCAGTAACTCAGTAAGATATTGAAGAGCCACACTTAAATTAGGCTCAGAAATATCAAAATCCTTTGCTGCACTCCAAAATAAAAATCTCTTCCATTTATCTGCGTAGACTTTCCTTGTACTAGGCCTTCTAGCTTCCAAAATCACATTCAAAACTTGTTGTGGAAGTTGAGATCCTCTATGGTTCAAAACAGAATATGCCAGGCTGTTAGGTGAAGAGAGTGAAGTTTGACATTGAGCAAATGACTGTCCTCCTGGGACAACAGGTGTGGAATCGAAGGCAAAGGCCATGGAGGCTTCCGTACCAGACTTCTCAGTAATGGGTACCAGTGCTGTCGAGGCCAATCTGGAGCTATTAAAATCATCCTTGGCTTGTCCTGTCTGACCTTTAGAAGTACCTTTGGGAGGAGAGGCAGAGGTGGAAAGGCATACACATGAAGATTGCTCCAATTGAAAGAAAGAGCATCCACTTTCCAAGCTGTGGGATGAAACCTTTTCGTGCAAAACTTTGGCAGCTGATGGTTTAGTGGAGAAGCGAACAGATCTATGTCTGGAGTTCCCCATGACACTGCCAATTTCTGAAATACATGAGGATCCAATTTCCACTCGTGGGGATCCATAATTGCCTGCTCAACACATCTGCTAAGGAGTTCTGTGCTCCCGGCAGAAACCTTGCCTGAAGATTGAGCTGTAAACTGAGAGCAGTCTCCCACAAAATCATTGCTTGCCTGCATAGAGGATAAGAATGTGTTCCCCTTGCTTGTTGATGTACCACATGACAGTTGTGTTGTCTGTTAGAATCAACACCTGCCCTGGAAGAAGTAAATCCTTGAAAGCTATTAATGCACACTGGACTGCTAACATCTCCTTCAGGTTGATATGTAGATGTTGTAGTCTGGCAGGCCACTTGTCTTGTATCCACTTTCCATTTAGATGAGCTCCCCAAGCTTTGTCTGAGGCATCTGTCGTTAAAATCTGACTCGCCTCTGGCCGGGTCACAGAGAGTCCCTTGTTTAGGTGACATTCCTGAGCCCACCACAAAAATTCCTTTTGAATGCAAGGTATTATTTGAATGACAGTGTCCAGATCCTGGCAGTGCTGTGTCCATACATTTTTGAGATACCATTGCAGCTTCCTCATATGCAGTTTGGCATTGGGAAGCAACAGAATACAAGATGCCATGAACCCTAAGGCTTGAAGGACTGTCCTTGCAGTCAGCCCGGACTGATGAGATAGTTGATGGAAGTAAAGGGAAAGATTCTTTTGTTTGTCCGGGGTCAAAAAGGCCATCTGGGATGCTGTATTCAGTCTTACACCCAGAAAGCACATGTCCGGAGAGGGTACTAGACTGGACTTTATTTCGTTTACAGAATACCCCAGGCATCTTAGCACTGCTATCACATATTCCAAATGATGAAGAAGCTCTTCCCTTCCTTGAGCCAGAATCAGGCAATCGTCCAAATAAGGATAGATCTGTATTCCTTTTAGCCTGAAGAAAGCTATCACTGGAGCCAGAACTTTCGTGAACACTCTGAGCGCAGTAGATAAGCCAAAGGGCAATGCAGAGAACTGATAGTGAGAAGTCCCAGCTCGAAAACGCAGATACTTCCTGCAACTTAGTCTGATAGGAACATGAAGGTAAGCCTCCTTGAGATCCAAAGTTACCATCCAATGATCTTTGCCCAGCAGAGGTAAAAGCTGTTGTAACGTCAACATTTTGAACTTGGGAATGTCCAGATAAGTGTTGAGGATAGATAAATCCAAAATTGGTCTCCACGTGTTCCCCTTCTTTGGTACTAGGAACAGGCGAGAATAAAATCCTAGGCCCACTTCTGGCATAGGGACCGGCTGTATGGCCCCTAGTTGAAGTAACAGAGAAATTTGCTTGTGAGCCTCTATTCTTTGTTGAGGAGGAACGTCTGGCATGCCTTTGAAAGGAGGCAAGGTATGGAAATAAAACCTGTAACCATGGTGTATGATATCCAATACCCATCTGTCTTGGGTAATTAAACTCCAATTTTCTTTGAAAAGTGCCAACCTTCCTCCCAAAGGTGCTGCCAGACGAGAAGGCTCTGGCAGCTGAAAAGGTAGGTCATTGGGTCTGTTTACGAAAGGACTGACCCCTGCCCTCACCCGAAGACTGTGCAGGAGAACTCCCTGTTCTAGGCCTGAAAGAGCCCTGAGCTCTGCCCCTACCACGTCTAGATCTACCCCTAGACTGGGAATCATAAGAAGGATACGTCCACCCTTTAGTAGGCCAATTTCTACTAAACTTTGGAGGCTGAACCTGCAAAAAATCTTTAACAGTCTGCATAGACTTAGCCTTGTCTTCCATTTTCTTTAAAACTGCCTCAACAGGAGAACCAAACAACACATCAGATTGTAAAGAGCATCTAAAATCCTTGTTTTAACATGGTCAGATAAATTTTGATCCCTCAGCCAGGCGTGCCTGCGAAGAACTGACCCAGTGGCAGCCACCCTAGACGAGGCCTGTACAGCATCAAAACCACATTGCAAAGAATGCTTACCCACCTGTTCAGAAACATGTACTAAATCTTGTAACTCTTTACAATCAATACCTTCCGCCAGAGCATCAACCTTAGACTTCAATTGTGAAAGGAGATAGTTTTGGTATTTCAACATGTGAAACTGGCAATTCAAAGCCCTCATAGCTAGAGTGGAAGAAGTATAAACTTTCTTTCCCCATCTATCCAAGGCCCTGGCCTCTTTATCTGCAGGAACCGGATTCTTGACAACAGAAGCCTTAACACCTTTAGGCCCCTGGCTAACAGTTTCTGGGTCTGCCCTAGGACTCTTAAAAGATACTTATGAGCTTCAGGCACCCTGTAATACCTATCCGGTTTAACAGGAGCAGGAGGCAAAGAATCAGGATTAAGAGAAGCCTCTGTAAAAACATCTTCCACTACATCCAAAACAGGAGGTATAGCCAAAGGCCTATGCTGGGGTAAAAACAAAAATTCCCTAAGCCTTTTCCTGGAATCAGAGAAGTCCTGACCTTCCCACTTAAAATGCTCCCTCATGGAATGAAGAGTTTCTGAAAAAGAAAAATCCTCAGGAGGAGAAGCAGAAGGAGTAGAATCATCCACATCAGAATCAGAATAAGGCGAGTACTCCTGCAAGTCTTCAGCCGAAGACTCTGAAACATCCGAAGCCTGCTCAAAACTCCCTAGCTCAGGCTCCACCCTAGGTCTCTTATCAGGAGGGGGCAAAGACCCCTAATCAAAGTAATCAAATCTTCTGCCACTTTAAGCATATGCTTCTTGGGCACAGTTCCAGAAGAACTAGGGGTGACACCAACTGAAGCTAAACCTGGCCTGCCTCTAGGAGAAGCCTTGGAAACAGAAGGAGAGGGCCTAACCACCCTAGGCAGGGAGGGGAGTATAGTAACCTGAGAAGCCCCATCACCCTGACCTGCCTCCTGAGAGGCCACATCCTGCAATAACAAAGTCTCTCCCTGGGATCCCAAAGAAACCTCCGGTGGAACCACCGGCTCCACCGACACCTCTAAAGAACCGGCGTCCGGTACGGACGGTTCTTCTAGCCTAGGCTTCACTGCTTTGTCCTTGCGCTTCTTCGAAGAAGTGGGCGTCGGAGCATCCGACGGCATTTTATAATTGCACCACTTCCCGAAGACCAACCTGGCACAATCTAATCTCCTCTTTATAGTGCGCTTATTGAATCTAGCACAAGAGCGACACCCAACAACGTCGTGCTCAGGCCTTAAACAAGGAATACACAAAGTATGATAGTCTCTATGCGGTATCTGTTTCCCACAAGAAATACAATTATTCACTTTTTCTGACATCCGGTAAACCACTGAGGCAAGAAAAAACTAAAATATTCCCCAACGGGGTACTTAGCCAACTTTGACTCGGTCTGAAACTCCGAAATCGAAAAATTTCAGAACGCCAACCGGCACTTGCAATACTGCTTCTGCATCAGACCATGCGGCAAAAAAGACTGAGGATATGACGTCGGTCATGCGCATTTGTACCCTGACGTCCTGATGTCAGTCAAATGCACCTTGACCGACGTCAGCCTTATACTTTGATATTCGGGCCGACCGAGGACAGCGGACTACCCAAGTGTAAGGACTGCAGCAATGTGAGATGAAGAACATCTAAAGACATTTCTGATGCAGAAAAGACTATGGTGAAAATAGAATTTATCCAACAAAACATGAGTAAACAAGCAGAATGGGATTCTGCTTCTCGTTCTTCTGACAGTAAACCCGTGGTGGTGGTGGTCCGGTAGCGTTGTTGCCTCACAGTAAGACGCTGTCTGGTTCGATTGTCAGCTAGAGTGTCTTCTGCATGGAGACATGTGTGAATGGGCGTACCTTCATTGAAGGTTGTGCATCAGGCCTGGCAAGCCGGTACATAAAAATCAACTGCCAATCATTAGCGGACCAGAGTTCCGCTGTGGCGATCCCTAAACGGGAAAGCCGAAAGACACAAACAATTCTTCTGACAGTAAAGTTCACATAGAGATGTTGTTAGTGACATTTTTCCAATGTTCCAAAGAAAAATGTTTGAGAGAGAAAAAAAGCCCAGATGTTGATTAGAAAAGTCATAAGTACCTTGGACTTGAACCAGAATGTGGTACTGGGAGACGGAGATGAACAGGAAAAAAAGCAACACTGAAATGTGTGAATAAATGGGATGCTATAAAACGTCAATCACATTTCTGAAATATGGCTTTGCAAGAAAAATGCGTCTGAAAATGACTGGACTTTTGTTGACTTTGTTAAACTTGTGGGTAGACTGTAAACATAACTATAAGCAAAACTATGTTTGTTCTCATTAGAATTTTTATTAAGCATTTCATGTTATAAACTGCATGTTATAAATTGTGAAGGAGCTTTGTGTAGTGTATAGTCAGGGGTATTTTAAGTCTGGGTGAGTTTTTCAGTGACTGTTGTATATATTAATGATATTAAAGTAAACAAGTACATTTATAAGATGTAACAAATATCGGCTTTACAGGATAATGAGAAGAGAATCTGAACTAAAGCAAGTTTAATGTTAATATGTTGTGATTTTGGGCTGCTGGGATAGGGATGGGGTGTAAAAGTGCAATTATATTATATGTAGAAATAATATACATTTCTTTTATTTTTACAAAGGTGAATGTCTAGATTAATGTCCGTGGGTTAAGCTACAAATGTGTACTTTGTAAGCAAGTAGGCTTTAAAAATAAGACAAAATGATGAACACCATGACAAATGCCACATTTCTTACATCTGCAAAGATATTCACTTGTTTTTTCCATCAGCACAACTTCAGTGGCAGTCAAGAAGCCTGCAGCTGAAGGCAAACACACATTCTGCTCTGAATGAACTTGACAAAGATTCATTGCCAAGTACTTTTCCAAGCTGTCTCCAGGTGGAAGAAATTAATCTTGACAGTTCTGAGCATTCTTTGTGGAGGAAATGCAAAATGTAAAGGTACAGCTGCAGACAGTTCAGTGAAAACTAAACTTTGAAATTAGTGGAGTGAATAAGAGATAGCAGCCTTAATACTTTAACACACTGAACAGAACAGTGTATACTTTAGTTTTATTTAAAGATATACAGTATACTTTTTCTTATGGCTAAAAGTTAATATTTTCTGAAAGCATACAAGCTGTTTTTCACATGTGGGAGGGGATCAGAAATAAGAAAATAAGAGATGCCAATCAGTGTAAGTGGGAACACAGTCTGTAGCATGTGCTTTAGCATGGTAACCTTAATTTTAAGTTAGGTAATGCCTGTGGCCGCAACTGTCAATTTGGGAAAGTTGTTCCTATCTGGAGGGTTAAACTTAATGTTTTAAAAGATGTACATAGTTTTTTGTGTTTGTTCTAAGTTAATAGGGGATGGGGTGTTTTCAAAATATATTTAGTTTTTTTGTTTGAGTGTTTTGATTAAAACAAAAAGTATTGAAAAATCAGACATATTATGTGGTGGAAAAAAGGCAGGAACACAGCAAAACTGTTTGAATTTTCTTTACTTTAACACACTAGTACCTCGGCCATTCGCCTTCAATGGACAATATGCAATTACAAACAACCATCTTTATATACATAGGTTCAAACCCCAATTAATACAATTAAATGACTAATTGAAAAATTACATCTTGTTTAAAATGCTGCATACACATTTTTAAAGTACTACATACACATTTTATTAAATACAGACATCCTAAACATTTTAAATGACTCATTTTAAATATAAACTATCCAAAATTGATCAATGAACTTTTTAAAGAAATATATCCATAACTAACCTTTATAATGGACTAAATAAGCATGACAATGAAAACCTCATTAAACTTCATTAATTCATACATTTACAAATTCATAAATATGAAGAGATTTTTATTAAAATTTCATATATTTACCTCAAGGTTGAGGCCCCTAGGAAACAATGTTCCATAACTGAGAATGAAGTTACTTTCTAACTCATTCAACCTCCTCACCATATCACCCCCCCTAACTAACACAGGTTGTACCAAAATACTAAATTATACTAAATATTCATTGAAAAGCAGGAAAAAAAGGTGGTCAAATGTCAGCATTGCGTGAATCTTCAGCCTCATCACTAAACATTTCTTCCAAAAAAAGTGTTTCTTTCGAAACTATAGATGGTAAAATTGGTTTAGATTTTGCACAATCACAGGTCAATGAAAGTATGGTGGCTGGGATAAATGTTCAACAGCAGGGAAAGTTGAGAAAGGGTCATTACAAGGGGAAGAAGGATCGTTGAACTTTCTTGGTGAAAGGAATGATACCAGCTGTTTGAAAGAAGGAACTTTGTGCTTACCTTTTGGATTGTTTAATAGGGAACAACATGTTGCTGCTATTTCGGAAGTGGCAGCTGATGCAAATTTAGACTCATTTGATTTTGTTAATGTATGTAATAGTGTGTTTCAAGAATCAGATACTTTAAAAATAATTAATTTATCAAATATGCAGTTATGCGATTCAGCTATTTCTTTGCTAATGAAGGATAAATGTTTGTGCCTTTTAATGTGCCTTCATTGGTAGATGTATTAACTGAAGCTAAAAAGTTTTGTAGAAAATTGCATCTTACTGTATTTTTTGGTAAAGATAAAAATGCTGTTAAAGATGAAGTTAATTTAATTGAGGATGATTCGCTTTTGAATTTTCTATTTATGATATCCCTGGTGATGAAGAAAATGTTTTTGCTCATGATTTTGAATGTGATGTTTCTTTAAATAATGAGTTTGTTTCTGATGTTGGGGTTTTTTTCTATTGGTTATGAGAAATTGTTGGTTCCCCATTTACCTGTTGTAAGTAGTTTTATGCCACCAAAGCTTTCATCTGCTGTAATTCTCTTTGAGCAAATGCTCTTTAGAAGAACTGAACATGATTATCGAATGTCTGTTAAGGGTAAAAAAACTTATAACATCACCAAATGTGAGTGTGAAAGTTTGAATGTGTTAAGGGCTACATTGAGTGATTATGTGTTTAGGCAGGCAGACAAGGGGCAATTGGATTCTTATGAACAAGCAAGAGTACAAGAAAACGGTTTGTGATTTATTAGATGTTAGGGAAGATTATACTAAACTTAATCATAACCCAGTTAATGAATATAATACTGAGTTGCTGGAGATTTTGGAAAGAGGAGAGCGTTTGGGCTTTCTGACTAAGGAGAATGTTAGGAAATGTTATATTGCAAAGCCTGTTGATCCAATGTGTTATGCATTGCCTAAGATACATAAAAACATAAACAACCTGCCTGGCAGGCCCATCATCTCAGGGGTAGGTTCGTATTTACAAAATGTGGGTTTGCTTTTGGATTCCTTATTGAAGGCGTACCTAAGTAAAATACCTGCTCATGTTAAAAATACTGAAGAGTTGTGTAAGGTGTTTAATGCAGTGGAATGGTGTGATGATTGTTATTGGGTTGCTGTAGATGTAAATTCACTCTACACTAACATTCAGACCAAAAGGGGTCTTGATGCGATTTGGAATATCATGGGGGATGGGCCTAAAACTGGTTTTGTAATTTGGTTGGTTGAATTTTGCCTTACTCATAATTACTTTAACTTTGATGGTGATGTATTTTTGCAACATAAGGGAACAGCTATGGGGGTTTCTTATGCTCCAATGTATGCTATCTTGTATATGGGGTATTATGAAAAGTTGTTCATCTATAGTACTGAATTTTTCAAAAAAAATGTATTGATTTATAAACGCTTTATAGATGACCTTATTTTTTTGTGTAGGGGTGATGTTAGTGAATTTGATCACTTTTTTATTGGGTTAAATTCAAATGATCATGGTTTAAAGTTTTCTATGAAAAGAGATAAATCTTGCATTCACTTTTTGGATGTAGTACTCTATGTGGACAATAGTAATAAAATTCAATATAAGCCATTTAGGAAGAACGCATCAGTTAACAATTTTTTGCATGCAGGCAGTACGCATCCTCCCCACTTGTTAGAATTGTTGCCCCTGGGTGAATTTACATTTGTTGAAACACTTCTGAAGAGAGGTTTAAAAATAAATTTGTGAGGGAAGCTAGTGATAGACTTGTCAAGCGAGGATACAAGGTTGAACATTTAAATCAGGCGTTAAATGAGGCATTGGAAATAAAATCTGGGAAAAAAGCTATGAGTAGCCATAAATTTGTTATGAACAGGGATTCAGTTACCAGTGCTTGTGAAGAAAAAATGTTCTTCTTTGTTTCTCGATACTCTGTTTTTTCAGAGGTAATGAGAAGGGCGCTTTTGGACCTCTGGTATATTGTTTGTGAAGATGTCACAGTTGGTAATCTGTTTCCAAAGTATGTTAGATTTTCATATGGTAGATATGCCAATTTAAAAGAATTATTGAATATGCCTTTAACTAAAGGCCCTAAAGCTGATGTGTAGGTGTTTCTGCTTGTAGATGCTGCAAGGTATGTAGTTATATTAAAAACATTTCTGGCACATTTATTAATAGTAGAAAATTCACCTGCAGGGGTCATTTTAGATGTAACTCTTGTGGGGTAGTTTATATCATGGGGTGTGGTTGCACAAATGTAAAATGGTACATTGGTCAGACAAAAAGAACAGTAAAGGTTAGGATCATGGAACATTTGATGGATATTATCAATATAAACTTTAAGAGTCCAGTTGCTGAACATATTGTGAATATTCATGGGGGTAGCACTCGTTCCTTTTTCTTTAGTATTTTGGCACAACCTGTGTTAGTTGGGGGGGGGGTGATATGCTGAGGAGGTTGAATGAGTTAGAAAGTAAGTTCATTCTCAATTATGGAACATTGTTTCCTAGGGGTCTCAACCTTGAGGTAAATATATGAAATTTTATTAAAAATCTTTTCATATTTATTAATTTATAAATGTATGAATTAATGAGGTTTTTATTGTCATGCTTACTTAGTCCATTATAAAGGTTAATTATGGATATATTTCTTAAAAAAGTTCATTAAAAAAGTTTGTCAATCAATTTTGGATAGTTTATATTTAAAATGAGTCATTTAAAATGTTTAGGATGGCTGTATTTAATAAAATGTGTATGTAGTACTTTAAAAAATGTGTAAGCAACATTTTAAACAAGATGTAATTTTTCAATTAGTCATTTAATTGTATTCATTGGGGTTTGAACCTATGTATATGAAGATGGTTGTTTGTAATTGCATATTGTCCATTGAAGGTGAATGGCCGAAGTACCAGTGTGTTAAAGTAAACAAAATTCTAACAGTTCTGCTGTGTTCCTGCCTTTTTTGTTTTTTGGTATATGGTTTGGCAAAGTGATGGATTTGTGAAGAATATATATTACTTGGTGGACCTCAACTTGTTTTGCAATAGTGAGGATGTTTCAAGAGGACCTAGAAAGGAAAATATAATACACAGGATAGATTTCTGAAGAAATTTATGAACATGTTTGGCATGGAAGATGTGAATTCAGTAGTAGGAACTCTGACACAATTTACATATTATTTCCAAGGTTCAATAACTGGGCTAGACTAGATAGAAATTATATTTCACAGGAGAATTTCCATTTAATTGAAAGCTTCAGCACACATCCTATAACTATTTCAGATCATTCACCAATAAAAACTAAAATGCAGGATAATGAAGTAGAAAATTTAACATGGGTGCATTCCCACCCATCTGTTAAAAAGAGAGGAATTTAAGGAATAATTATTCAAGAGTTATTAGGGAAGACAAAAACATATTCAGAAGTTATAGCTACTCAGTGGGATAAAATGAGCATAGAGGTTAAAACAGAGGAAAAATAATGAGAGATGTATGGTTAAGAAGTAAAAGGAATTACTTAGAAAGGCTGACAAAGGTTAAAATACTGCAGAATAAGAGGAATCTCACAGAACAAGAAAAGGCACAAATGCAGAGTGCTAACGAAAAAAATACGGGAGTATTTGGATAATGTCTATGACTTTCTAAAAGACTGCTGTTAAGCAACTATTTTTTGATAATAACTCCAGAGCACAAAACTATAAGCACAATGACTTGGGCAACAGAAAGTAGAAACTGTTGCTGCTGAACTTAGTGAGCCTATAATGGATGGATGGATGGATGGATGGATGGATGGATGGATGGATGGATGGATGGATGGATCCTGTGAAGGTTTTATAGATACTGGTGAAATTTAAAAAAAAAATTGTATAAAACAGAGAAATGTGGAAATCAAGAAGAGCACAAATGGAAATATTTATGAAAGACCTAATTTTGCCATGGTTAGAAGAAGATGAGGCTCAACACTTAAGATAGGAGGGAAGGAGAGGATGAGATAAAATAGTGATGTATAATCAATCTTCAGGAAAGTCTGCAGGAACAGATGGCATTCCTGTGGAAGTTAGAAGGGAAGAAAGTGATAAAGATCTGTAAGATTTTGTTTAACAGTATTTTCAAAGGAGTGGAAACACCAACATCTTGGAAGATTGCTGTGGTGGCTGTACTACACAAGGAATTTAAAGACCCATCAGGCCCAGCTTCATACAGACTCATTCACATTTTAATTCAAAATCATAAAGTGTTTATATATACTAGCTAACAGAATGGCAAAGGTGTTGCCAAAATTTCATGGAATCTTTTGTCATTGTTGTTTTATTAACCTTTGTTATAATTGGAGCTTTTGTCATCAGACCTCCGCTGAAAAAGGACTTGTGTCCAGTCAGACTTTCCCGGTTACCATATGTAAAATAAAATCAATCAATCAATCAATTAATTAATTAATTAATTAATTAATTAATTAATTAATTAATTAAATTGAGAAAGATGGATCAATGTGGTTTTGTGGAGGGGAGGTAACATTTGACAACATTCATAGAACAATGATGATCCAGAGGGAAGCACAGTGTAAAGGTTCCACTGTTGATGGCAGATCTTGATGGAGAGAAAGCATTCAACAGAATAATCTGGGATTTTATGAGAAGGGCAATGGAAGCATTTGCATTTCCTGATACAATGACAAGGTTAATTAACAGGATATATGAGGGATTGAAGGCAAGAATTAAAGAGGGAGGGTTTCTCTCTGATAAGTTGTTTTTTAAACATAGGTTCATAGGTGTGTACTAGGCTAATGGCCCTGGAGCCTTTATAAGCCAGCCCATAGGATTACCCTGGCATCGTGCCACCCGACCTTAGTTCCCAGTGCCTCTGTTGAGTAAAGCCACTGGAGTGATCCCTGGGGTGAATTTTCTACTTCCCATCCACTCATCAAGATTTCTCTTGAAAAGGGCCAGTGAGGTGCTCTGCTTGACATGTATGGGAAGTCTATTCCATAGCATGGGCAGTCTCTGGGTTATGAACCTGTTCCTCAAGCATGTTCTGTTGATTATGGCAATGAGGTTGAGGTCTCTGGAGCATGTGGTGTGGAGGGATTGGGATTTCTTCAGATGTAGCATTTCTAACAGAGCTGGGTCAGACAAGGCTTTGTAAGTCAAGCAGAGATTGCCTCTAAGTAGGTGATATGAGACAGAGAATAGTTGGAGTTTTTTTTAGTCTGTCCATATAGGACAAATGTTTAAGGCCTAGGATCCTCTTTGTGAGGTACTCTAGTTGTTGCAGGTGTTAAGTGAGGTACATGCCAAATAGGGAATTGTATGCAATGACTGGCCTAATGAGGGAAGAGCAGAGGGAGACAATGACCTCTTTCTTCCTGCATGCAAAACCCTTAGTAATGAGATGTGCCACATAGAAGGACTGACCACAGTGGCAATATGGTGGTCAAAAGAGAGGTTGCTGTCAACCGATGCTCCCAGATCTCCTATAACGTCATCTGTGTTCAGTGGACTACCATTGATGTGGTAATTCATGGGAACTGGGTTTTTCCAAAGGGGATGATGACATATTTTTTGGCATTGAGCTTAAGGCCATGGTTCTGACACCAGTCGTTGGTCTCAGTAAGGCCTTTCTGTAGAATATCAACATCACTTGGGGAGTTAATAATAGCTCCCAACTTGGAAACATCTGAGAACTTTGTCAGCCAGAGTCCCTTCGTGTTGGCCTGGATTTCAGAGAAGTAGATACCAAACAGGAGAGGACCCAGGACCGAACCCTGTGGGACTCCACTCGTGACTGGTCAGCAGTCTGACTTGGAGTCAGCTACTTTCACACTGTGGGTTCTATCTATGAGCCAGTTTGCAACCCACCCAGTGATGTAGGGGTTGATGTCTAGCTTAGTGAGTTTTTATATGATTCCTGAGTGGGGAATGGTATCAAAGGCCTTGGCCAGATCAGAGTAGGCTGTATGAACCACCTTGCATTCATCCACAGCTCTGGTGACTGACTCAAAGAAGTTGACCAAGTTGAGCAGGCATGATCTACCCTTCACAAAACCAAATTGTGTGGAATCCAGAGTTTGGAGATTCCCTATATCTTTGTTTATTAGGTCCATGATGATGAGTTCCATAGCTTTGCATATCAGACTTGTCAGGCTAATGGGGAGATAGTTCCCAAGGTCTGTAGTCACTCCTCCTTTGTGGAGAGGGATGACTGTAGCAGTGCACCATTCGGTTGGGACAAAGCCTGAGGTGAGGCTGTGAATGAACAAGGCACGCAGGTGAGGTGCCAGTTCACTCTGTAGTTCATGTAGAACACAGCCAGGGATACTGTCAGGTCCCATAGAAGCTGTATTCTTGGCCTTGGTCAGTGCTGTTTTAACCTATGCAGCAGTAATACTGGGTGCCTGGCAATCTACTGGTATGATGACTGGTCCCTTGGGGGTAAAGCTGGCACTGAATTTGTCAGCCAGTATATTGGCAATGTCTGTTGGTTCAGTATAGGAGGTACCATTGTGCACTAGCTCAGAGCAAATCTGGGTATTGCCATGAAGATTCTTTATATAACTATAGAAGGCCTTGTGGTTGTCTTTACTATCTGCTGCAATTCTGTTTTCATAGCTAGCTTTAGTGGAGTTGATGAGGGATCTCAATTTTTTGTTGAGGCTGATAAGGGAGTTTTTCCAGTCTTGGGACTTCACCTTATTCCACATCAGTTTCCTCCTTCTGTTGTAGAGTTTGTTTATGGCAGGGGGACTACCAGATTGGCTTCCTTTTTATGGAGGAGAGTGTCTTGGTTCTATTGGGTATGGCGAGATCCATGCATTTGTGTACATGTTCATACAGTGCATTAGTGTATGATTCGGTGGTCATACAACGATCTCCATTTGCATGGGTGCCGTGAAGTTAGCCACCTTTCTTTTTTAGGAGCCCAAAGTTAGCTTTGAAGAAGTTGGGGTGGGAGGGATGTGGATTTCCAAGGTGATTAGTTTGTGGTCAGATCTAACCAGGGAGGAGTTGACTATTGGTGTAGAGCAACGGTCACCCATTTTAGTAATGACCAGGTGAGAATTTTGCTACCTCTAATGGGGGTAGGAACGAGCTGGTCCAGGGCATTGGAATTAATAAATTCCAGGAAATGTTGGACAAGTGTATTGGTACATGAGTAGTTTTCCCAGTTAATGGAGGGGTAGTTAAAGTCACCCAGTGTGAGAGTGTTAGGTTAGACCCTAATATTCTCCAGGGTGCTTAGGAACATGGAGTGTGAGTCTTGGGACATGGCTGGGATCTATGGCAGGCTATGACCTGAATCCTTGTCTTACCCAATTTTAGTTGCACCTGAAGTATCTCGGATACGTTATGTTGGGCTACCAGTCTGGAGGTGTGTGCATCCTTTATGAATATGGAAACACCACCGTCTTTGGAGCTTTGGTCCAAGTTCTGGGGCTGAAAGGTTTAGAATGAATTATAGCCTGGTAGTGCATGGATGCTTTCTGCTGCCTTGAACCAGGTCTCTGTTATGGTACAAATATCGATGTTCTCCACTTTAAGGACTGCTTCGAGCGAGTGCATTTTGAGATTTAGACTTCTAGCAATAAGCAGCATGACCCTCAGATTGCATTTGTTTGTAGAGTTATGGCGGTAATTTGGTCTTTGGAACACCGCCTAAAAAAGACACTATAGGGGTAGCAAGAGCCTTGGGCAGTATCCAAAAGCCCAGGGGTGACAGATGCAGGCCATCTCTGGCAAACCATCGTGGTCTGTCAGTCATGTCACCCCAGGTAGACAGATACTGTATCCTCTTAGGATGACACCAGAAACTTCATAGGTTCATAGATTAGTACTAAGCTAACTGCCCTTGCAAGCCATTTTAAGCCTAGCCAATTATCCCTTGTGAGACTTAAACCCTGCACCTTGTGCTTGCAAGGCAAGCACCTTAACCATTAGGCCACCCAAGGTGCAGGGTTTGAGCCTCAAACTGCCCAAACAGCCAATATACTACAATTTCTGGGTCAGAAACCACTCCTCTTGTGGTAGATAAGCTACCTAGTGCTTGTCACTCCCACTGATAAGCTAGAAGGCTTCCCTCCAATACAGAAAGGCTTGGGGGGCTCAGAAGCTTACAAACAGTCCTGGATACAGCAAATCTGTATCTGGACTAGACTACTTACAGGAAAGGCAGGAAACAAGCTTATATTTTTTTAAGTAAAATAGAAAGGGGGAAAGTAGGAGCAGAAGATAATTCAAGGTTAAGGAACTAAGTGGTTTGGCCTTCTCAAATGTTCTCTCTGTATTAGGTAGAATGTTAATGACACTAGACTGGGAGGAGTGCCCCAGATCAAATTTACAGTAGGGGCAGGTAACTGCAAAGCCACCATGTATAAGAACAGGATACCAATAGGAAGGGAGGGTGGGAAAGTAAATCAGTTAAATGATACACTCCTTGGCAGGAAATCAGAACAAACACAAACAGATGTTTAACAAATTGAGCAAATTTCCAGTTAATACCTCACACATAGTGAAACTAGCTAGAAAAGATTTATAAACAGTGTGTCAGTAAAAACCTTATTTATCAGGCCCTGTGAGGCAGACAATTTTAGTGCAACCGTGCAGATTAGTTTATAGCTATAAAATACAGTAAAAAGTATGCAGCAGACAATAAAAGTGTTATAAATATGGATAATAAGTATTAACTAGTAAAATAAGCAAAAAAACAGGATAGTTAATGTTATACATCACAGATCAGAGTTGTGCTCAGTGCCCTTCCTATGATTAGCTCTGTGTGAAATGGCAGAAACACTCACAAGGTAACTTCTTAAGTAACAGAAAGTTGAAACCTGAAACAACTTTTAAAAAAAAAGCTTGAGAGAACCAATGAGGTGCTTACTCCAAGCCGTAGTCCAGGTAACCCCAGTCAGCCAATGACCATAAACATTGCACTCTCACTGAAATGTAAAATGGCTTTTGCTAAACTAAGATGCCTGGAACATGTGCTTAGACACACAGCCTCTGCCAACAAACTAGGCCCAGAACACAAGCCTAAATATGGACAATGCTACAGCTACTACCTACACTACTTAAGCAGAAAAGCAAAACAATAGCAGTGAGCCTTTAAATGAAAGCTTTAAATAGATAAAGGAGCAAGGAAACTCTAGAGAATGCTTTTAACTGCAAACAAACCAGTTATATGATACACTCCTTGGCAGGAAATAAGAACAAACAAACACAAACAGATGTTTAACAAATTTCCAGTTAATACCTCACACACAGTAAAACTAGCTAGAAAAGATTTACAAACAGTGTGACAGCAAAAACCTTATTTATAAAGTCCTGTGAGACAGACAATTTTAGTGCAAATGTGAAGATTAGTTTATAGATATAAAATACAGTAAAAGGTATGCAGACAATAAAAGTGTTATAAATATCTATAAGCAATAACTAATAAAAATAAGCAAAAAACATGATACTTAATGTTATATATCATAGATCAGAGGTTTGCTCAGTGCCCTTCCTCCGATTAGCTCTATGTGAAACAGGAAGGGTTATCCTCTTTCCCTTTTCTTATCTGCTTTATATTTAGTGCCAGTGGCAAAGAAAATAAGGGATATAATAGGTATGGTAATCAAGAAAAGTTGGCTTTATTTGCAGATTATATTATTTTGTACCTGATAAATCCAGAAAAGGATATCTCAGTATTGTGGAACATTTTAAGGCAATTTCAACTCTCTTCTGGATATACAAATATCAGAAATAAAGCAAAGGTTATAGCCATAAATTATGCACCCACAAGTTGGATCAGTAATACCCATTTGGCAAAATAAGATGAAGTATTTAGGAGTATAGATTAAAAAGGCTTCTGTTGTGGCAGCTAAAGATATGTGGGAAGATACTAAAGAAAAGATAATACAAAAACTGAGAAAATGGAAACTCCTGTTTATGGATATAGACAGTAAGATATAAGCAGCAAAACATGTTTTTAATCCCTTTAGTTTTACATATCGGCCAGGCATAGTTTTATCAATCAGAGAAGTTATGGATGATAATTAATAAAGAGTTAAAGGAATTTATCTGGGAGGGGAAAAGGGCAAGAGTTAAGAGGGATAAGCTGATCCTCCAACAGAACAAGGTGGTTTAGGATTATCTGATGTGAAGGGCTATTTCAGAGCTGCACAGTTAAGGCTCATATATGTAACAGAAGCAAAAGATTATAATTCAAAATGGAAATGGATGATGATGAATCGGGGGAAGTTCAATAAAGAAAGTGGGATTTTGTTTCCAGATCCTTGAGGGGGAATAACAACCATACAGAATATTATATTCATAAAGTAGCAGAAGGGATTCTAAGAACTAACCACAAGAATGGCAAAAGGAGATTTTGCCAATATGGATGCCTGCAAGTAGGGGCACAGAAAATTGGCAAGAGAGGGTTAAAACTTAGTGGAGAAACCTGCTAAAGGAAACATGGTATTGGAAGCAAATACTTGGAGAGAGAAAGGTAATAAAATGGGATGAGGCCAAGAAGATGTTTGGACTGCAGGCTGGAGACTACCTTCCTTACCAGGGATTGATATCAGAGTAAAGGTAAAAAGAAAGGAAAATCTTAAGTGAAAGACCTGCTCTGGTAGAATTTTTTTGTCAAATCTTGGGCAGAAGCTGCTGTTAAAAGGATAATTAGTAGGGAATATAAAATATTGATTCTTATAGCTGGCATGCGGTCAGACAAGGTTAGAAAAGGTTGGAAAAAGAGACTGCAAAAAGCAATTTACAGGAGAATAGGTAGATAAAAATGCTAAAGGTGTGAAGGGGAAGAAAGAGTTAACTAGTAACATATATTTTGGGAGTTTAGTGAGTTGGCAAATTTAAAAAAATTCCCTAGAGAATAATGGGTGAGTAAATGGCTGTAACTAAATATCATGAATTTTTGAGCTGGGCACAGGATCTATTATCAAGTTTAATTCTGTTGACTGTCAAAAAAGCAATTACTATATAATTGAAATCAAAGTGTAAACCAAATTATTTAAAGTACTGAACATTATAAAACAGATAGAAGAACTGGAAGATGGATCTTTAGAAAAGGGAAGAAGCACATTTCATACAAATAAATAGAAACTGTGGGAACAATAAGTGCAAAATAATGTTCAGGCAGAGGAGAAGTGAGGTTTAAATGAAGGCAGGCTTTCAGCAATTTATGTATTGTTGGACTGATGCTAAATACAAAGAAAAGAAAAGCTATCTGATCTTTAATGTATGTAAATAGAAAAAAAAGTAATATGGTTTGTTTTCTTTTCTGTTAATGCATATTTGCCTATGTCTTAAGTGATCATTTAATAAAGGTGTAAAAAAGGTGTACTCATAAACTAGGGCAATCTAATATAATGCAATGGGAATAACCTGATTTTACTGCATTGTTAGTGTCAGAACATTATTAATGAACTCCCATCAAAGCTGATCCAGTAAGGAGATCACATCACACGTAAAGCTGTCCTTTACTTTCATAAACTGGGCCAAATCAATATCAGTTGGCAAAATTAGAGGAAATCCAAAGGAGAAGTAAGTCAGACAGTGTCAGACCATGACGTCAGTTTCATCTCCAGTTTAGATACTATCACAATAGTCTGAATATTAAGTCCAAGAATTAATCTTTAACATGGGTAGCAGAAGAAACTACCTGAACAAAGCCAAAAACTCTAATCTCAGGGGTCTCCATGCAAGTTCTACTAACTTTTTTGCCAATACTAATTTTAAAGTCACACATAATTAACCAAATGGGTAATCTGATATGTATTTATGAAGATCCTGTTAAACAAAAAGACTCCAAATGGATGGAAGAGTTAAAAGTAGCAGTAAGAAGCTCTAATATGGAGGAGTAAAATGGGAGAAAGTAGCAGCCAGAGAAACTGAGGAAAATTAAGAAAAGTTTATAACCCTGGGTGCAGATGTAGTATCTAACTTCTGGCTAGAGGTATTAACATCTATACAAAAACATTTCGTCCTGACTGACAATTACTTATGTGCATATCCCAAACAGACACCATTCTGGTAAATAAAAGAAAAAAAAGCATACTTCTCCTTTTGAGTTATTCATTGTATTTTTCTGCACTTGCAGTCTGCTGAATTTGTTAATTTTCTGATGCTATATTCATTTTAAATACAGTGTTTCCTTGTTACTTTGTTGCCTGTATGTCTCCATATTGGGCTATATCTTTGTGATTTTACATTAACTCTTTCAAGTCTCTAACACCTTTTTGTATACTGCCAGTTCACACCCATATCTCCTTATGGTGTCCCAAACTTTTTTTTTGGGTCTGGCTTCATTTTCTAATTGACTTTCCAGCTAATAATAAGCATTAATAGAATGTGCAAGGAGTTATTAACAAAATAATGCTAAGACTGTTAATATGTGATGTCCTGCAGTACAGAAATGAATCAGAATTCATCACTTATTATTCATATGTTCATATTTATGTTCATATTTTCATAACTGAGAGCCCTACATGTTGTTGAGGGGGTGTTGTAAGATATGCCATGGTGGGAGAAAGAAAAATGCACTGTTAATGTCCATTTATGTTAGACTATACCTTATATACTGCTTGTTGTTTGTTAGCAATTCTGAAAATAGGCAATATTTCCATATATACTTAATTCTTCCAAACACAAGAGACTTGCAAACTGTTGCATGACATCAGTTGAAATCTTAGATGTTGTTGAAGAAAACTGTCTTTCAAAATTTCACTGTAAGTTGCATATCATGAGACATTTTCAATATTATTTATATTGCTAATTAAACAATAAATAATATGTTTTCATATTTCTGTAAATATCTCAGTAAAAATGCACTCATACAGGAATTTCTTATTGCCATGTGAAACTGTATGTCTGGTTAACAAAAATGTTGCAACAATACATGTCTAGGTTATACAGCTCCCAAGATATGGCAAATTGTTTGTGAAATTTTAGCAAAAAATATAATTTTTGGTTTGTGTGCATTGTGACGACCGTGCCCTGCCCAGCAATCAAGGAGCCTCAGTCCTCACCCCTAACACCAGGGAGGTCATCTCATAGAAGAGGAAAGGATAATTAATACAGACAGTAAAGTCCAATTTCCCTTAAGTGCACACAGAGATTACAGTCAGTCTGGGGCCGGTTGATCCCTTGCTCACCAGGTCCCCAGTACGACTCCCCACTGGCACAGCTATAGATGGTAGCCTGAGCTGTTCTAAGCTGGGAATCACAAAGAAAGGCCTCAAATGTGATTGTCTGATTGGTCACAGGGACATTTTGTCTAGTTAGTCAGTCTTCTCTGCCTCTGTAAAGTTAGTGTATTTGTACATAGCTGCACAATGTGCAGCAGGGTTTAACAGTGCCCTGTATACTTGCAAGTTCTTGGAAATGAAACTTTCCCATTATAACTGTGCAAAGAGAAATTAGTCTGCATGATGAGGAGCACCACCACACAATTTTAGTCTTAGATAGCCTTGTTTTAGCCAATAGTCTTTAGTACCCAAGCTAACCTACTATAAACCCCTGCTGTACCACCCCCTTGTAGATTATGTAATAAGGACACGTAATCATGGAGGTGTACTTTCCCACTATCTCTGCAGCCTGTTTGGTGAATATAGGCATCCTGAGGCAAAGCAGCAATTTTCTCATGTTTACTGTCAGGCATCTAATTCTTAAAGTAATGCGGAATGTGAGAGATGTATTTACACAATGTTACTTGGAGGCAAGGCTCTCACGTACAAGCACTCATAATACCAATCAGGTTGTCAATAAAAGATGCACACTTCACCCACCACACACAGTACAGACCAGACACATAGACCCATGTATGCTGAAGATCTTAAATGTAATCTTCCTAAACCTAAAAGACGCACCTAGTCACTGCACTTACAAAAATGTCCTCAGCAACCCCAAAAGCACTCTACCAAAACAACACCTACCAGAATACATACAGCCACATCTCATGGCATCTCATCTTCTAAGTCAATAAGACAAGCTGCCACAAAAGCCAATATTTTAATCATAGGAAATTTCATTCTGAGACAAACAAATGTTCCACTTATGAAGCTGAGAAAGGAGAGAGTCATACTCAGTTGAAGACTAGGGACAGGATCTGCCAGATTATACATGCACTCGGGTTGTTGAACTACAAATACCAGTAAGACTCAGTCATAGTCCAAGTAGGTATAAATGACCTGAGATGTATCCTCCTGGACTACATGAAGAGAAACATGGTGAAGCTCTCAGAATATGTGTCCCAGGCTGGTATGAACTAGCATTAAGCAGCATGCTACCTTTCCCAGTGATGATGCCATAATATGAACAAAAGATATTGACTTTAATAATTGGCTTAGGTTTTTGTGTCATTCAAAGGAAGTACAATATTTGTCATCATGAGAGAATATGCTTAACAGACCATGTTTCTTTACCAGGGACAGTCTATACCTGTCACCTCTTCACTTTCAAATATTATATTGACTAAAACACTATTCTCCCCATAATGCATTTTTCTAGGCAATGCCAACAAGACAGATTTTTCAACATAGCAAAACCAACTCAAGAAAATCTAAAGATGTTACCACTCAATTCTAAGATCTGAACAAGAAACTACACACACTGCAAGCTCTCCTCGCTCTGGAGACTGTAGATATTTGTGCAGTTACCAAAGCATGATTTAAAGCCACAGGAAGCAACCCAGCAGTGCAGGGCTATAATGCTTTCCACACATTTAGACCAACTACTGCACACAAAGGGACAAAAAGTGGAAGTGTCTTGATTTACATCAAGACCAAACACACCTTAATACTGGTCAAACATTTTGATGTGCTCGAGCTTCTCCATGCCCAAATTACTTTTGGCTAAGTCCCATACCACATCCATGAAGCTATAGGTCCCCCTCTGTATCCCAAAAGATTCATAGCATATATCTAAATGTGCTGGCGACACAACCCATTCAACCCAATGCCATATTCCTGGGTCACTTTATTTACTCCAGTATAATCTGGGAATCATATGTGGCCCCAAACATGTATGACCAGAGATTTCTGGACTTTGTAAATGCAAATACCCTGGACTAGCCTGTCCATATGGTCACTAGTGATGTTAACATTCTTGATCTGGTTCTCACAAACATAGAGATTGCTGCTCCCCCCAAGTTTAATGTCCTCTGTGGTAAGGTGAGATGATAAAACTGTCTCCTTTGAAATAAAAATAACACCAGGACCCCTTTTAACCTTGGAACATTTATGAACTATTCTGGGACAAACTTCCTGCTATTAATTGACACCCTGTCAAAATTTCAAGCCCCCCATACCCTATGAATACTACTGACTGTGCAGAATTCTTCACAGTAGCCCTGTACAATCATGTTAAGAGCTATAGAGAGACAACTATATCTACCAGAAATAAGGACATGGCAAACTAAGAAAATAAGCTACCCTAGTGTAATTTCAACATCAATAGGCAGTGTAACAAAAGGAAGAAAATCATGATGAAAATTAGGAAGTATAATGCCTAGCAAGATAAAAACTCCCTCATCAATCTAAACAAAAAACTCAGAGGGAATAATCAAGTCTATCAAAGCTAGATTTGAGGCAAAATGGCCTCCCAGGCCAAGGTCAATCACAAGGCTTTCCTCAGCTATGTGCGCAACCACAAAGGCAATACAACAGCAATGCGCTGAACTGATTGTAAATTGGGCTACCTACAGTGAGCCAGTAGATATAAAAAAATCTCCTTGTGGTTACATTTATTTATTTAATATTTGTTTACAGAGAAAGTCCGATTGGGACAGAGCCAGCCCATATTCAGTGGAGACCTGGAGAGAAACACTCCAGATGCATATCTTTGGAATGAGGGAGGAAACCACAGCACTCAGAGAAAACCCATATGAATGCAGGGAGGACAAGCAGACTCCGCACAGAAGGCACCCCAGCTGAGAATTGAACTAGAGAACTTCTTGCTGTGAAGTGACAATACTAACTGCTGCACCATTGCACCACCCAAGTTTAGTTTCAGTTTTTCTCCCACCCTGACACCAGTCTGGAAATGCCATTGAACATAAATTCCCCAACTGTAACTAGGAAACAGGTCTTCAATGCACTCTCCAAGGTCAAGAACACTGCTTCAGATAAACAAAGGACTCCGAAATACAAGGATATAGTTGGTATGGTAATCAAGAAAAGATGCCTTTATTTGCAGATGATATTATTTTGTACTTAATAAATCCAGAAAAGGTAATTTCGGTGGTGTGGAACATTGTGAGACTGTTTCTAATCTTTTCAGGCTATAAAGGTAATGAGGATAAAACAACAGCCATAAAATTTGTACTCACATACCCATATTTGTGGGGACATGATAAAATTAAGTATTTAGGAGAATAGATTAAAAAAACTTCTATTATGGCAGCTAAAGAAATGGGGGAAGAGATTAAAATGAAAATACAAAAACAGAGAAACTTGTCGCTCTTGTTTATGGATATTGATAGTAGGATACAAGCCATATAAATGTTTTTAGCCCCTTTAATTTTATATACAGATCAGGCACATTTTCATCAACTAGAGGAGAAGTTGTGAACAATAATAAATAGTTGAAGGAATTTATTTGGGAGGGAAAGAGGATAAGAGTTAATTGAGATAAGCTGATCCTCCCAATAGAACAAGGTAGTTTAGGAACAACTGATTTAATTGATATTTAAAGCTAAAGGTTAAGGCTCATACACATAACACAAGCAAAAGTTTGTAATTCAAAGTGGAAAGGGATGGTGATGAACCAGGGAAAGTTCATGAAATAAGAATAGAGAGGGATTTTGGAAGTAGATCCTTGAGGAGAATAACAACAACCATACAAAATATTACATTCATAAAGTTCCAGAAAGTATTCTAAGAACAATCCAACACTGGAATGGAGAAAGGAAATTTTGCCAACAGGGATGACTGAAAGTAGGGTACAGAAAATAGACAAGGGAGGATAGAATTTTCTGGAGAAAACTGTCAAAGGAACCAAGATACTGGGAACAAATAAGCAGACGGGGCCAGGGAGAGGTAATAGAGTGGAATGAGGCCAAGAAGAAGTTTGGAGTGCATGTGAGAGACTGACTTCCCTACTAGGGATTAATAACAAAGTATATACAAAGGGGAAGAGACAGGGGAGTCCTAAATGAAAGACCTGCTCTAGTAGAGTCTTTAGTTGAATCTAGAACTGAAGCTGATATGAAAAATGGGACAATTAGCAGGGCATATAAAATATTGCTTGATAACTATAACAATCAATCAGAGGAGGTTAGAGAAGACCGGGGAAAAGAGAACGGAAAAGCAATTTACAAGGGAACAATAGGATGACACATGTATATCTCGCAAGTATACAAAGTTCAGAAGGTTTAGGATTTTGGCTTGAAAGTGTCTGCATAGTTATTTGTATACCCCAAGAAGACTTCAAACACATTTTTGCTCAGACAGCAAATGTTGGTGATGTCATGTGGAAGAAAGAGGTAAATGGGAACATGCTTTTGGGGACTTTAATGATCTAGTAGATTTAAAAAAATCCCTACAGAATAGTCTATCAAATATACTGAGGGTTCAAATGGCTGTAACAAAGGAAATGATTCTTTTGAGGTGAGACACAGCATCTGAATTGCCTAGGCATAGTAAGGCCTTACTGAGTTTAATTATATCAGCTGCCATAAAAGCAATTACTAGAAAATGGAAACCAACATCTAAACCAACTGTATTTGAAGTAACCTCTCAGTTAACCGACACCCATGTGGATTGGAAGATGGTAGATACCGGATAACTGTAGTTTCTGGTTGCTTGAGAGCTACTATTAAAATAGGCCTGAATAATACTGTACCCTATGCTATTTGGTTTGACTTGTTCTCAGGTTGGGAAGAGAGGGAATTTATTCCTATCATCCTTTTTAAAACTCTAAAACTAAAAACATAAGGTACTGCATGTTTCTGGGGGGGGGGGCAGAAAGTGCAACACATGAAAATTGTAGTGCATTTCTTCGATTTTTTTGTCAGTTACTTGAGAGTGCTGGTTGCTTGAGTTCCGGGTAACTTACTGTACTAGAAATGGTATATTTAAAAAGAGGAAGGAGCACATTACATAGAAATAAATGGAATTTGTGGGTATAATACATGCAAAATAATGTTCAGGAGGAAGAGTGAGGCTTAATGGAAGGCAGGAATTGAGCAATTTGTCTAATGTTGGACTAATGAGAGTTATTGCTAAGAAAGAAAACATATATTTAATGTATAATGTATGTAAATGAAAAAGGTTAATATGTTTTGTTTTCTTTTCTATTAATGTATGCACACCTATGCCTTAAGTAATAATTTAATAAAGGTCTTAAAAAAATAAAAAAGAACACTACTTCATTGGGCCCTGATAATATCAAAGGATACCTCCTGAATAGCATGAAATATGACTTGTCAGGACCACTAGAATCACTATTTAACTGTAGTCTCCAGATAGGCTTCATGCCAGACAAATGGAGTACTGCAACTGGGATCCCTCTGCACAACAGTGTGACATCTACAGACCCGTAAGTCTGACTAATCTCATATTGTAAAGCATTGGAAAGAATTATCACTGAAATGATAAATAATGACATAGAAAACCCACACTAGGTCCAACCCAGTTTGCTTTTTTTTTCATGGGCAGGGCATGTCTAATCAACCTGAGGACTTCTTTGAGAAGGTTACCAAAGCAACTGACAAGGGAAAAATGGTCCATACTGCCAAGCTTGTCCTGACCAAGGCATTCGGCATAATACTCTACTCAGGCATTTAGACAAACTCACAAAATTAGATATAACCCTCAATATCACCTGCTGGACCCAAGCAGTTAAGACAGGGGAATCCACTTCTACAAAGAGATCAGTCAGTAGCGGAGTCCTTAAGCGCTCTGTGCTAGATTCACTCCTTTTTGACATTTACTTCCCTGAAATCAAGGCCAATGTCAAGGGCCTCTTACTGACCACATTTGCAGATGACTGCAAACTAGGTGCAGTCATAGAATCCTGCATAGAGACACATATTCTCCAAGAAAGCCTGACAGACAAATAACTGATGCCAGAGCCATGGTCTCAAACTCAAAGCCAGGTAATGTTTAATAGTATTCTTTCGGAATTCAGCTACCCCTGTAAACAATCACAGTGACAATTCACTCCTAACAGTAGAGGCAGTAGTCAGAGATTTGGGAATGCATGTAGAAAGTCATCTGGCCTTTCACCATCAAGCATCAACAGCAGTAAGGAAACATTTCTATGTTGTGCAACTTATAAGCAAGGGCATAACATCTAGGTCCAAGGAAGTCACAGTCCCACTGTACTCTGCCCTCATCAGACAAATCACAAACTATAATGCAATGCTTCCTTCAGTATGTACCTGCCAAGACACATGCAACAACTGGGACGTACACAGAGGTTCCACATAGAAAGAATATAGGGTGTAAGCAACATGCCCTATGTCAGGGGTCTGCAAACTTCACTATTAAAAGAGACATTTTTGGCCCCTCTCCCACCAAATAAAATTCATTGGGAACCACAAAACCTATATGACCCCAAAAATGAAGATAACACAGTGTATAAAGTTTTATATATAGTTATTATACTAAATATAAAAGAACTAAGTTTATAAGAGCTATATTTAAAATACGTCCCTATTTTTGTTCCTTTGTTGGGATTGCTCAATCGCTCTCAGTGTGTGTGTGTGTGTGTGTGTGTGTGTGTGTGTGTGTGTGTGTGTGTGTGTGTGTGTGTGTGTGTGTGTGTGTGTGTGTGTGTGTGTGTGTGTGTGTGTGTGTGTGTGTGTGTGTGTGTGTCTGTATAAAATGTATGTTATTCTAGCAAGTTTATAAGTTTATAAGAGCAATATTTAAAGTCCGTCCCTATTTTTGTTCCTTTGTTCCCCATTGTTTGTGGTTCTGTCCAGATTTCTTGTGGTAAGACGCTGAGAGGTATGAGAGGTATTGAAGCCTTTCAGGAGATGCTGCTGCTGCTGCTGCCAGGGGATCGCTTGATCAAAGGTTCGTAGGTTGGTACTAGGCTATCAGCCCTGGGGCCTATATAAGCCTAGCCGAAAAGGTTCCCCGGCTTTCGCCACCCAAGAAAATTTTCCTGTGTCCCTGTCAAACAGTGCTGCAGAAGTGATCCCCAGGGTGAATTTTCTATTTCCCATCCAGTCTTCAAGATTTTTCTTAAAGAGGGGCAATAAGGAGCTTTGCTTGACATGAATGGGTAGTTTGTTCCAAAGTATGGAAAGTCTCTTGGACAGGAATCTATCCCTCCAGCATGTTCTGTTTATTGTGGTGACAAGGTCTAGGTCCCTGGAGCATGTGGTATGGAGAGATTGGGATTTCTTTAAGTGTAGCATGTTCAACAGCTCTGGGTTTGACATAGCTTTGTATGTTAGGCAGAGATTGCCTCCGAGTAGGCGATATATGATGGAGTACAGCTGGAGTTGTTTGAGACAGTCTGCATATGGCATCTGTTTGAGGCCGGTAATGCTCTTAGTGAGGTATGTCTGTGGCCTTTCCAATTGTTGTAGGTGTCTTGTGAGACACATGCCAAATGGGGCATTGTACTCTATAATGGGTCTGATGAGGGATGAGTAGAGAGGAACAATGACCTCCTTTTTTCTAGAGAAGAACCCTTTTATGATGAGGTGTGCCACATATAAGGATTTCCTGACTACTGTGGCGATGTGGTTATCAAAGGAGAGACTACTGTCCACCTGTGTCTCGAGGTCTCTTATCACACTTTCAATGTTTAGTGAGCTACCACCTATGTGGTAGTTCACAGGTACCGAGTTTTCCCAAAGGGGATGACAATGCATTTCTTGGCATTGAGCTTGAGGCCATGACTTTGACACCACACATCTGTCACCGTGAGGCCCTTTTGTAGAATGTATACATCATTAGGTGATTCTATTATGGCTCCCAGTTTGCAGTCATCTGCAAACATTGTTAGCCAAAGACCTTCTATGTTGGCTAGCACTTCAGAGAAGTAGATGCCGAACAGGAGAGGACCCAGGACCGAACCCTGTGGTACTCCACTCGTCACTGGTCTGAAGTCAGACTTGGAGTCAGCTACTTTTACTGTGCGGGTTCTGTCAGTGAGCCAGTTGGCCACAAATCTTGTGACATTGGGATTTATGTGCAGTTTAGTGAGTTTATCTATAATTCCAGAGTGGGGGATGGTATCGAAAGCCTTTGCGAGGTCAAGATAGGTTGTGTGCACTACCTTGCCCTTGTCTACAGTTCTGGTGACTGCTTCAAAGAAGTCAGTCAGGTTTAGTAGACATGATCTACCTTCTACAAACCCAAACTGAGTGGGGACCAGGGTTTGGAGGTTACCTATGTCTTTGTTTATAAGCTCCAAGATGATACGTTCCATGGCCTTGCAAACCAGGCTCATCAGGCTTATGGGGTGTTAGTTTTCAGGATCCGTGGTAGCACCCCCTTTGTGGAGGGTGATAACCGTCACTGTGCACCATTCAGTAGGCACAGAGTCTGAGTTGAGGCTATGACTGAACATGGTACTTAGGTGGGGTGCCAGTTCGTTCTGTAGTTCATGCATTACACAGCCTGGGATGTTGTCTAGTCCTATGGATGCTGTGTTCTTGGCTTTGGAGAGTGCGGTCTTTACTTGTTCACCCCTGATTACAGGGGCTTTGCATTCTTCCGGTATTAAGATGGGCCCTCTGGAGGGTGAGAGGAGGGTAAAGTTAGCACTGAACCTGTCTGCCAGGATGTTGGCAATATCGGTTGGTTCTGTATATTTAGTGCCATTGTGCTGTAGCTCAGAGCAGGTCTGAGTGTTGCCATTGAGATTCTTAACATAGCTGTAGAATGCTTTGTGGTTGTCTTTGAAATCAATGTCGATTTTATTTTCATAACTGGGTTTGGAGGATTTTATGAGGGATCTCAGCTTCTTGAGGAGGCTGACCAGGGAGTTCCTCCAATCTTGGGATTTTACTCCTTTTTGCAACAGCTTCTTCCTTCTGTTGTAGAGTTTGTTTATGGCAGGGGACCACCAGCTTTGCTTCCTTTTTTTGGAGGAGAGCGTCTTGGTTCTGTTGGGGATGGCACAATCCATGCACTTGTGTTTGTGCTTATACAGTGCATTTGTGTAAGATTCAGCGGTTGTACCTTTATTTTCCATCTGCATGGGTGTCGTGAAGTTTGCCACTTCTGTCTTAAAAAGCATGAAGTTGGCTTTGGAGTAGTTTTTGACGGTGGGCTTCCTTACTGGGTGGTGGGGGTGGGATATGGATGTCTAGGGTGATTAGTTGGTGGTCAGATCTCACCAGCGAGGAGTTGACCTCTAGCATGGAACCGGTTACCCATATTGGTAATGACCAGGTCCAGGATATTGCTGCCCCTGGTGGGGATGTGGACAAGCTGATCCAAGGCATTGGAATTTATGAATTCCAGAAAACGTTGAGCGAATGAGTTGGTACATGAGTAGTTTTTCCAGTTGATGGTGGGGTAGTTGAAATCACCCATAATTAAGGTATTGGGTTGTACCTTAATAATTTCCAGTATCTTAAGAAATGAAGAGTGGGAATCCTGGGGCATGGTGGGGGATCTGTAACAAGCTACAACCTGGATTGCTGTCTTGCTCAGTGTTAGTTGCACTTGGATAATTTCGGATGCATTATGTTGAGCAACTAACCTGGAGGTGTGGATATCCTTAATGAATATGGACATGCCTCCACATTTAGTGTTACGGTCCAAGTTATGTGGCCGAAAAGTGTAGTATGAATTATAGCCTGGTAATGCAGGGGTGCTCTCTGGAGCCTTGAACCAGGTCTCTGTCACTGCACAAATGTTGATGTTCTCCATTTTAAGGAGTGCCTCGAGTGAGTGAGTGCATTTTGATGTTTAGACTTCTAGCATTGAGTAGCATTACCTTCAGAGTTTGCTTGCTTGTATCTGTTACAGTGGTGAATTTGGCATTTGAACCTTGCCTAAAAAAGGCACTATAGGGGCGGCAAGAGCCTTAGCCAGTATCCGGAAGCACAGGGGTGACAGGTGCAGGCCATCTCTGGCAAAGCATCGAGGTCTATCAACTATGTCGTCCCAGGCAGACAGATACTGGACCCCCTTAGAATGACACCAGGAGCTTAGCCAATTGTTGAAGCCAATCATTTTGTCCTTGTACTGAGGTATTATTCTGGGCAATGGCAGGATGCTACTCAGGGCTAGGGTCATACCTGCCTACAAGATCCAAGAGCTCCTCCATGTCTCTTTTCATGTAGTCCAGGGAAGTACATCTCAGGTAATTCACACCAACATGAACAATGACAGAGTCATATTTGTACTTGTTGTGGAGTGACCTGAGTGCGTGTGTTATGTGGCAGATCCTGGCACCTGACAGGCAGCTGACAGTAACTTTCTCCTTGTTTAGCCTGGTGAGTGGGATATCATTGTGCCTGACTATAGAGTCACCTATGACTTGTGAGTTGGGTACGTTGTTTTGCCTTATGGGCTGAGGTTGAGTGGCACACTGATTTTGTGGGCTGTCATTTGGGTAGTGTTGGGGGGTGGTTGCCTGTGTTTCAACTTGGGAGGTCTCTGTTGCTTGGGCAGATTTTTATAGAGAGCCTCCGTGAATGTGGGTGTGTGCTTTGTGTTTCTATGTGTGGGTTTTGAAGGACTGTGTATTGAGTGTGGTGTGGTGCGGGTGTTAACCTTCTCCTGTTGACTGTCTAGTCCAGTCTTGGCTGGAGAGAGCGTGGCTTCCAGTTTGGCTATACAAGTGCATCTCTCAGTGTATGTGGAATGCATGGCAACAGAAACCATATTATTCTAGCAAGTTTCTAAGTTTAGAAGAGCAATATTTAAAGTCCATTGGTCGATCACTCTCAGTGTGTGTGTGTGTGTGTGTGTGTGTGTGTGTGTGTGTGTGTGTGTGTGTGTGTGTGTGTGTGTGTGTGTGTGTGTGCTGTGCGGTAGAGTGGCCATTATTTTTCAAAGCTACAGGGAGCCACTGCAGAGGGGTGGAAGAGCCACAGGTTGCAGACCCCTGTTCTAGACAATGACATAGGTATACATACTGCTGCTTGTCCTTCTATACACAGAAGACAAAGCAGGTGGGGTAGTTCATTTAAGATGCTTCATTACATAAAAACACATCAGGATAGATAGCAGCATCATTAAATATAAACTAAATGATTAACAGACAGACCTTACATACAGACATGCTTACATCTCAATGGCTTACTACAAAATGGCAGTCAGGCTCACACATGCTCAGTATTTATACACTTTTACAAGCCCTTGGATAGCTTCTTAAAGAGACATACACATATTGATCTACATCCTCCCTCTTAAAAAGATTACCCTTAAATGAAAACAGCATTATAGTTAGTCATGCATTAATATGGACATCAGAAACAAACACAATGTTCATGTCCAAGTTGCTGTGTATCTACAACATGGTCTAGAGATGTAACCAGATCTTGTAACATAACAATCAGGACTGGGTTTAGCAACAGGGACAGTCTTCAGTGAACAACTTGTATCAGGAACTTTGGGATTCATCACAGGAATGGGAATATTCTCTGGAACTTCTTCTAGAACTGGAACACTGGAGAACTCACTCTGAGATAGCCTTTCTCACAGGCTAGGTGCTGTGGTATAGGCCTGGACACCGGTATCAAATGTTTCCGATTCCACCTAAAGTTTACTCCTGATTGCACAATGTACGAGCTTGGTTCTGGGCAAATATTCTTCAAGACTCCTATCCGATCATAACCTTTGAAGTTTGCATCTTTACTACTTCTCCTTCTCGTAATGGATTGAGCGGTTTGCTGGTTTTATTATAGTAGGACTTCTGGGTTAAACACTTCTTCAACAGATTGGTTTTCACTAACCTGTTGTTCTTGACACATGGAACTAACAATTGACTACTGATGGTAATGTGGTTCTGATTTGTCTCGACAGAAGTCTCTGAGCAAGTGAACCAAGATGTTTATCAAGAGGAATATTTCTGAGATTAAGAAATTCAGGAAAATATCGCTATTGTCTCCTTTTGACTTCTCTAGTAACTGTTTTGCACTTTGAACTGCATGCTCTACCAAACCATTTGACTGTGGATACTCTGGGTTACTTGTGACATGAGTAAAGTCCAACTTTTCGGCAAATCTTTTGAACTGTTGGCTTGCAAACTGTGTGCCATTGTCAGAAATAACTTTGTGCGGACTACCATGGACTGCAAAATGATGCTTCATCTTAGTAATGATGGTACTGGATGCTAGATTGGGAAATAGGTCAGTCTTGAACCAATTGGAATAAGAGTCTATTAACACCAAGTAATGTTGACCATTCCATTCAAAAATGTCGGCGGCTACTGCTGACCAAGGTAGTTCAGGAATCTGGTTCAGCTGAAGTGGTCTTTCTGTTGATGTGGCTTAGTACTATTACATATTGAAAAGGATGAAAGTACTTTCTCAATATCTTGATACATAGAAGACCAAAATACTAATCATCTCGCCCTTCTTTTGGTCTGCTCCTGCATGACCTCAGTGTAAGATAGTAATAACTTTAGGATGTTTCATGAAGATACCATTGTCTGACAAAATCTCATCTCTGTATGAAAAATAAGGATGCACTTCTTGAGGTAAACTAGATTGCTTTGATGGCCATCCTTCTTTGAGAAAGTGGTTGAGCTTCTGTAAAACTGGATCTGTCACTGTATGATCTCTAAGCTCTTCAAGATGTGTGGAAGAAAAATTTCTCATTTCCATGACTTCAAAATCAAATTGCTCATTCTCATGCTGCTCAGTGGTTGATATGGGTGATCTGGACAACATATCAGCAAGATAAAGAAGTTTGCTTTTCTTATAAACAAGAGTGAAATGATAACTTTTGCAATCTCTACATCATATGTTGCAGTCAGGCTGGAGCATAGGCTTTCTTAAAATAGTGACTAGAGGTTGATCTCTTTCAATCTGGATAGGTCTACCATAAACATAATCATGGAACTGGGAACATGCAAACACAATTGCTGAAAGATCTTTCTCTATCTGAGCATACTGCATTTCAGCTTGGGTAAGAGTTCTCAATGCATAGGCAACAGGTTGACCCTCTGGTAGAATGAATGCACCAAGACCAAATTTCAATGCATCACATGAAAGTGTAACTGGCTTGTGAACATAGTATCAGAGTAGGTGGACTGGCAGTTCTCTGATGTGAAGTTGTTCTATCTCGCCGTTCATTCTTACTGATGGGTTCGTCGGCCTACTACAAAGCTCGAGGATTTCAAGTAGCTTGAGGCCAAGTCCCTATCCCATGATGCACCTAGAGTTACCTCAGATCTAGTTTGCCGCTGCAACAGATCGGAGATTCCCACTAGCTCAGGCCAGTAAAAACCTTACTATTATCTGTTTTCTAAATATTGCTAATAATTTCTTCATATTATTGTTAGATAGCTAGTTTACTGCAGTGGTGGTGCTGCGGTAGCGTTGTTGCCTCACAGTTAGATGTTGCCCGTTCAATTCTCAGTTAGAGCGTCTTCTGTGTAGTGACATGCGTGAATGGGCGTTCCTTTGTTGAAGGTTGTGCATTAGGCCCGGCAAGCCAGTACGTAAAACTCTACTGCCAATCATTAGCGGACCGGAGTTCTGCTGTGGCGACCCCTATCCAGGAAAAGCCGAAAGACACAAACAAACATTGTCAGATAGCTAGTTTGTAAAGCTCTTGCAGCTTTATCTATAGTTTCCCTTTCCCTTGTGTGCCTTTTTCATAACTTTATAGTTGGCCTCATTTTTTCTTAGGCCTATTTAAAAGTCTGACTAAAAATTTGTCTAAATAGTGACTTTCTGTTACATTTTTTCTTAGATTAGTATTGTGTGCTTAATTAGTTACTTTTGTCACAACTTTACAGTTAACTTTAGAAGTAGAATAGACTGGTAATTTGTATTTAGTGATTTTTTTCTATTATTGATATTATCTCTTTAGATAAATAGTGTGTGTGTGCTTTGTTAGCCTTAGTTCAAAGGCTTGTGTGCTTATATTTAGCCTGTTTTTGTTAGAAGGCTTAGTCATTATTAGATTGTTGTTAGCCTTACTTTAAAGGGCTTGTGTACTTATATTTAGCCAGTTTTTATTAGAAGGCTTATTCTCATAATTGTTGTTGGGTTTGTCCACATTTTCTGTCATGGCTGATGACAAGGACAAACACTCTAAGTCAGGGTTTAAAAAGTGCCCTAAATGTGGTCAGAAGATGTCTGTCACTGACAGCCATGTCAATTGTGTTTATTGCTTAGGTGCATTACACTTACAAGAAACATGTTCTATATGCCATTCCTTTTCTTCTCGAGTTCTTCAAGAGAGAAATCAGAAACTCTGATGGGTTTGTTGAAACCTTTTTTCCAGGAGGCTTTGAATGACCAGGATGTTTCTAGTATAGGGGTCTGCAACCTGTGGCTCTGGAGCTGCATGTGGCTCTTCCACCTCTCTGCAGTGGCTCCCTGTAGCTTTGAAAACTAATGGCCACTCTACTGCACAGCACAAACACATACTGAGAGTGATCGAATGACGGACTTTAAATATTGCCCTTAGAAACTTGCTAGAATAACATGGTTTCTGTTGCCATGCATTCTACACACAATGGTAGTGATCAAACGATCCCCTGGCAGCAGCACCATCTTCTGAAAGGTTTCCCTATCTCTCATACCTCTCAAAGTTTTACCACAAGAAGTCTGGACAGAGCCACAAATAAAGGGGAACAAAGGAACAAAAATAGGGACAGATTTTAAATGTTGCTCTTATAAACTTAATTATTTTATATTTAGCATTATAGCTATGTATAAAACTTTATTTGCTGTGCTATCTTCATTTTAGGGTCAAAATAGATTTTGTGGCTCCCAATGAATTTTATTTGGTGGGAGTGGGGCCAAAAATGGTTCTTTTGATAGTGAAGGTTGCAGACCCCTGGTCTAGAATGTAAGAAATTAATAAAGGCATTTAAAAATTGGTTTAAGCAATAAATGATTGAACACATAAGTGTTCTGGACCACTGGGATACCATTTTAATTTATTACTGGTTACCATAAAATTGTGCTAAAACAATACAGAATAATATAAATTAACTTGCAGGATGTATTAAAAATAAAAAATAATGTACTAAGTTATAAGTATTGATGCTACAGTATAAAATCAGTGTTAGTGGCTCAACAGTTGGCATGCTTGGATTTGATGTAGGAAGTTCTAAAGACTGTGGGTTCTGTTTCATAACAAGTGCTTGGATTCATCTCCCAGTCTTTATATTGTAGTACAGCATTCATCTTCCAGTCTTTATATTGCAGTACAGCATTCATCTTCCAGTCTTTATACTGCAGTACAGCATAACAGTTACATTCCTGAGTATGCTATCCTTCAGAAGAGATTTTAAGTCCTGTCTGTTTGAACTGGTGGCAGCTTAGCTGAGTTAAAAAGATCCCATGGCACTTAAATAAATAGATAGACAGACAAACAGATAGGTAAAGGTTTAAATATTTTATTTCAGATTCACTTACATGAGTATGTTAAATCGTTAAGTCAACATTGATTTAAAGTTTTTGAATACTGTGACAAATCTGCACAACAATTCTGTTAATTCTTACAAAATATAAAGCACCATCTTGTTTTCCATATGGAAAAAAATATGTCAGATTTTGCCAGTATAATTAACCCGATAAGAGATGACGTTTAAATATATTCTTTACCTGTTGTAGACTTGAATTGGGAGAATTAATACATTTTAGAATACTCACAAAACTGTTTCACCATATTAACATCCCCAAAAGTATGTCAAATGGACTCCAACATCCTACACAATTACTTTATAACCTACTTGTATGAAGTAATAAACTTTTAACAGGTAATTCCTGTTGACCTAACTGCCACATCAAATCCCTTTAAAGGGCCACTCCAATGTTAGATACAGTCTTCAATGAATATCCTTCAATAATATTTCTTATCTTTCCCACCCAGACTCAGGAAATGTTTTTTTTTTCAAACCAATCACCACCCATTTCTTTCTTTCCATATCTAACATTTCATTAGATAAAAGTCTACTGTCATAACTTTCTTCATAACAATCTAAACCAGCTATAAATGGAGAAATAAATATTGTAAAAGAGATAAATGGTTGTACATTGAGTGACAGTTTAATTCTAAATCACCCAGTGTAAAAACAGAAACTTAGCAGAGAAAGCCAGTGGACCTATACTTCAGGGTCATTTTCAGTAACTAGCTAGTAAGTGTACTGCCTGGATGCCAGAAAAAAAGAAATACAGAGAAACTGAATGAAAATCAGCTACAAAAGGTGAGGAAAAAACATTGACTAGGAAAAGTACTGCAGATGTTAAGCAAAAAAAAAAAAAAAAAGAAAACAGTGCAAGCTTCGGACGACTTCCAGTAACCTAGAGGAAATTATAAGACAACTGTACACAGCTCTGATTAAAATAAACAAAACACCGATGGAGTATATCAACTCAAACAACAAAAGACTAGAAAAATGGAAGAAGCTTTAAACAGATATTCAGATGAGATGATAAAACTGTAAAACTCAAAGGCTGATGTGAAGAAAAGGCTGGCTGAATACGAGACTGCACAAGAAGAGATGTTTCAAAAAATAATAGAATTTGAGGACAGATCGTGTAGGGAAAACCTGAGCTTTTCTGCTATAACAAAGAAGCTGGAAGCAACAGACTGTATTTATTTTATGAAAGTACAAATAAGCATTTGGACTGGTATTCCACAACAGGAATTGTTAATTGAAAGGGCACATGGTGCAGCAGCAGTGTTGTCACCTCACAGCAACAGGTTCTCCGGTTAGATTCTCAGATGGGGTGCCTTCTGTGTGGAGTCCTCCCTGCATTCATGTGGTTTCCTCTGGGTGCTCAGATTTCCTCCCACATTGCAAAGACAGGCATCTGGAGCATTTCTCCCTGGGCCTCCACTGAAAACTGGCCTTGTTCCAAGTCGGACTTTCCCGGTAAACAAATGCTAAATAAATAAATAAAACATTGTGTGTATGCTCCAAATTTAGCTATGAGAAACCAATCTAGACCTTTAACAATAAAGATGCAATCTTACCCAGCAGAAGGAGTTGATTCTGACAAAACTGTGGCAAAATGCACTCGCTCGAAGCACTCCTAAAAATGGAGAACATCGACATCTGTGCAGTGACCGAGACCTGGTTCAAGGCTCAGGAGAGTACACCAGCATTACCAGGCTACAATTCTTACCATACCTTTCAGCCCCCTAATCCGGACCGAATCACTAAAGGTGGAGGTGTCTTTATATTCATAAAAGATATGCACACCTCCAGACAAATAGCCCAACATAACACATCTGAGATACTTCAGGTACAGATAACAGTGGGTAAAACTGCAATCCTTGCTATAATCCCCCACCATGTCCCAAGAGTCCAACTCCACATTCCTAAACATGCTGGAAAATATTAGGGTACAACCCAATACCCTTATACTAGGGGATTTTAACTACCCCTCCATTAACTTGGAAAATTACTCAAGTACCAACTCGTTAGCTCAAAGTTTTCTGGAATTCATTAATTCCAATGCCCTAGACCAACTCATTCTTACCCCCACCAGGAGTAGAAACATCCTTGACTTGGACATTACCAACATGGGCAAACATTGCTCTACACCTAAAATCAACTCCTCCCTGATCAGATCTGACCACAAACTTATCACCACGGACATCCACATCCCACCCACACCTCTATTAAAGGAAACCAAAGTAAAAAACTTCTCCAAAGTCAACTTTGGGCTTCTAAAAACAGAGGTGGCAAACTTCACGATACCCATGCAAATGGAAAATAGTGTATGACTGCTGAATAATACACCAATGCACTGTATGAGCACATACACATGTGCTGGGAGTGGGCCATACCAAACAGCACCAAGACGCTTTCCTCCAAAAAGAGGAAGCCAGTCTGGTGGACCCCTACCACTAACAAACTCTCCAACAGATAAAAACTGTTGCAGAAAAGAGTTCAGTCCCAAGACTAGAAAAACTCCCTTGTTAGCCTCAGCAAAAAAATGAGATCCCTTATCAAATCATCTAAAGTCTGTTACAAAAACAAAATTGCTGCAGATTCTAAAGACAATCACAAGGAATTCTATAGCTATGTCAAGAATCTACATGGCAAGTCTCAGATCTGCTCTGAGTTACAGCACAATGGCAATGCATATACAGACCCAACTGATATTGCCAACATATTGGCCGACAGGTTCAGTGTGAACTTTACCCCCCCTATCACTCCCCAAAGGGCCCATCTAAATACCTGAGGAATGCCAAGTCCCTATCATCATGACTACACAGGTAAAAAACGCACTGTCCAAAGCCAAGAATACAGCTTCTATGGGACCTGACAATATCCTGGGCTGTGTCCTACATGAACTACAAAATGAAATGGCACCACACCTGAGTACCATGTTCAATCACAGCCTCATCTCAGGCTTTGTTCCTGCAGAATGATGCACTGCTACGGTCATCCCACTCCACAAAGGGGGACCAACTACAGATCCTGGGAACTACCATCCCATCAACCTAATGAGTCTGATATATAAGTTCATGGAGTGCATCATCATGAACCTTATCAACAGGGATATAGGGAATCTCCAAACTCTGGACCTCACACAGTTTGGGTTTGTGAAAGGCAGATCATGGCTGCTCAACCTGATAGATTTCTTCGAGTCTGTCACCAGAGCTGTGGATGAGGGCAAGGTAGTGCACACAGCCTACCTAGATCTTGCCAAGACCTTCAACACCATCCCTCATTCAGGAATCATATATAGACTCATTAAACTAGGCATAATCCCTTATGTCACAGGATGAGTAGCCAACTGACTCACTGACAGTACCCACACTGTAAAAGTAGCGGACTCTAAATCTGACTACCGACCAGTTACAAGCGGCGGTCCACAGGGATTGGTCCTGGGTCCTCTCCTATTTGGCATCTATTTCTCTGAAGTCCAAGCCAACACAAAGGGACTCTGGTTGACCAAGTTCACAGATGACTGAAAATTAGGAGCAATTATATATTTTCCTATGGATATAGACATCCTACAACAAGGCCTCACTGAGACCAATGACTGGTGCAAGAACCATGGCCTCAAGCTAAATGCAAAAAAGTGCATTGTCATTCCCTTTGGGAAAAATTCGGTGCTCATGAATTACCACATAGGTGATAGTCCGCTAAACACCGAAGGAGTGATAAGAGACTTGGGGACACAGGTTGACAGCAACCTCTACTTTGATAACCACATTGCCACTGTGGTCAGAAAGTCCTTCTATGTAGCACATCCTATCACAAAAGGTTTCTCATCCAGAAAGAAAGAGGTCATAGTCCCTCTTTACTCTTCCCTCATTAGACCTGTTATTGAATATAACGCCCCATTTAGTATGTACCTCGCTAGACACCTACAACAATTGGAAAGGCCACAAAAACACCTAACTAAGAGGATCTTAAGCCTTAGAATTATGCCCTACACTGACAGACTAAAAAAACTCCAGCTATACTTGGTCTCATATTGCCTATTTAGAGGCGATCTCTGCTTGACCTACAAAGCCATGTCTGACCCAGAGCTGCTAGATATGCTACACCTAAAGAAATCCCAATCCCTCTGCACTACATGCTCCAGGGACCAAAACCTCATTACCACCATAAACAGAACATGCTGGAGGGACAGGTTCCTAACCCAGTGACTTCCCATACTCTGGAACAAACTCCCCATTCACGTCAAGCAGAGCACTTCACTTCTTGACAAGTGGATGGGCAAAAGGAAGTTCACCCCAAGGATCACTTCAGTGGCCCTGCTTGACAGGGGCACGGGAAAATAACTTCAGGTGGCAGTCAACCCAGAGATCATCCCAGTGGCCTTACCTGACAAGGGCACTGGGAACTAACTTTGGGCGGCATGATGCCAGGGAATTGCTTGGGCTAGGCTTGTATAGGCTCCAGGGCCATTTGTCTAGTACATACCTATGAACCTATAAAAAGACAAAGTACTAAAAGTGGGAGACAGCAGAGTATTTGTGGAGAATGACTACTCACTATACACCAGGCAGAAGAAGTTTAAATGTATTCGATTATTCAGGGAACGTCAAGAAGCAGGCGTGAGATTCAAACTGCTGTTCCAAGCTAACTTGAAAATATTTTTCCCTGGAGTGACAAAAATCATTTTTTGTTGAAGTACATGCTAAGGAGGAAATAGAAAAGTTTGTCCAACAAAAAGTGAGCTATGAAATGGAAGGAGATTCTGCTTCTTGTTATTCTGGTAATAAACACAAAGAGACTGTGCTAGTGAAACAGCTTACAATATTTCAACAGAAAATGTTTGAGATAAGGAAAAAAACACAAGAGTCGACTGCAAAAATCAAGAGTATGCTGCAAATGAAGCAGAGACAGGATCTGGGAGATGGTGATGAACAGGAATAAAATCAGAAACATGGAAATTGACAAATGTGGGATTACAAAGCAAACATCATATTTCTGAAACATGGCAGAACAATCTAACTGAAAATACTGGACTTTTTTGGACTTTGTTAAACTTATAGGGGACTCTAAAGCATATGCCCTACTTCATGTCGTCAATGTTCAGAAAAATACTTAGGAAAGGGGAAGAAGAGGGAGAAAGTTAACTGAAAGTAAAACAATTAATTGTACTATTTTAATGGACAAGATAAAACCAAGTGCTGCTATCGTCCAAAGGTACACGTCCCAGAGAAGAAAAATGCTCATAGAAAAAAGACTGGACACGACCACCACGTTATGTATAAAATTCAAATTTAATAAAAATAAGCGCTTTCACATGCTACACCTGCATGCTTCTTCAGATTTATCCCACATTTTCTCTAAAGACATTTAAATAGCAGCAACCTTATTGAATAATTAATCAATTAATTAAGGGAGTGGTAAGACATCCACCTAGCAATGCTTTTAAAACAGACCTAGCTAATTTCTTTACTGACAAAGAAACATGTGCATCTATATGAAATATGTTTATGATAAGTATATGTTTATATATATATATATATATATAAGCATTTGTCTGATACTTTTGTGCTAGGATGTGTCTGATGCATTAGTTACAGTGTTTTAAATGTGCTTTAAATGTGTTTTCAAATGCATTTGATATATTTAGATAGTATGTTTCTAAGTTTATTCCATCAGTTGTGGTGAATAACTTAGCAGTTATGTTAGCTTATATGTTTTTAAGTTTTATGTTTTTCAGAGTTTATGTCGCAATGTTTCATTTTTACATTGCCTGAAGTTAATTTAGATGATGTATATTTATTTAATTTGTGTTTATATATGTACACAAATGTGTTTATTTTTCTATTTTAGTTTAATTTTATTTTGTTTCTTTGTCAGTAAAGAAATTAGCTAGGTCTGAGAATACTAACATAAACAGGTGCTCATGTTTTTTTTCTGTTCCCTTTCTCCCTTTATCTCTCCTTCTCCTTGTTCAGTTTTAAGAAATGCAGGCACTGCAGTGTAAAAAGGAAGCAAAATAATCTGGTTAAAAGAACATAACAAAAGAAAAATTACTGTACTTTTTCTCATTCTTGCACAGGCGAATGACTGGATTATGACCCTTAACCTGATCTAGTAACAAGTGTTAAGAGAAAGCAAGTAAATGAAAAAGAATATTGAATATTATAGGGCTTTTTTCTAGTAAATAAATGTATGCTTAACAATTTTATATCTGATTCTCATGTCTCTAGAGATAATCTGATATAGAGAAATGCCTAGGAGATAATGTTCTCTAAAAACATTTGTTTTCCCAACTGAGAGAGCTATAATGATAAGACAAACCAGACAGCACTTAGAAGCACAGGCTATACCATGTGTCTCAGCATGGATAAACTCTTCGTTTAGGTTAACTCAAGTCTGTGAGTGTGGTTGTCAGTTTGCATCATTTGTTCCAATTGGGGGGGGGGGTAAAACTTCAACATTTGAAGCTGTACAAGATTTGTGTGCTATTATTAAGTTAACAGGTTTTATGGGGTATTTGGGGTTGGTTTTTTTGAGGGCTTTCAATAAAACAAAATGTTTTGTAAGATGTGACATGGGCTCAAATGGATATGACAACAAACAACTGTTTAAAAGATCAGCCTACCAAACAGTGTATGCATGTAACGCAAAAGCTGGAATTAGACATTTAACAAAAAAGCTGCTCTACATGGGAAAAGTTAGGAATAATAACTTTTTAAGACAATGATACTTTCTGTAATGTCTTTACATGTCAATGGTCTCACTGATAAATACAAAAATGAGTAATGAACTATATTAAGAAATGTAGAGTGCAAATAGCTATGCTTCAGGAGACACACTTGGAAAGAACTGAACAAGTGAATTTGATAAAGAAAGGTTTTCAGGATGGTTATTCAGCTGAATATGTGGGGCAATTTCAGATGAATAGCTGGGGTAAAGGAAATTAGGAGTTGTTGTTATTGTTTGTCTTTCGGTTTGGAGTACTTATATTAATTGCAAGAGGAGCACCAATAGTGATAGAAGAGAATAAAACAGATAACAATGGTAGATTTGTAGTACTAAGGGGCTATTGGCAAGGAAGAATAATTATACTGGCATGTATTTATATTCCACCTAAAACTGATATAATGGAGTTTAAGAAAATTCTGGGAGAAATAATCAGTTTTCAGCAAGGAATATTACTTATAGGTAGGGACTGCAATTTGATTTGCAACTGTAAAGATGTGTCTGGGGGGCCAAGAAGGGAAAATATAGCAAAGGTGGGTAAATTTTTGATGAAATGTATGAAAACATTTGGCATGGAAGATATGAACTCAGTTGTAGGAGTCTGTAGTGTATTTACATAGTTTCCCCAAGATAAAAAAACGGGGCTAGGCTAGACAGAATTTATATTTCATAGGAACATGTGCATTTAATTGAAGGTCTTGATGCACTCCCAATAACTATTTCAGATCATGCCCCAATACTAACTAAAATAAAAATGCAAGTTAATGAAATAAAAATGAGACACCTATCTGTTGAAAAGAGGAATTTAAGGAATGGGTGGTAGAAATTATTCAGGAGCTATTAGCAAAGATAGGCATTTCTTCTAAAAATATAGCTAGTGAGTGGACTAAAATTAAAGTGGAGTTTAAAAATAGGGCGATATGGTTAAGAAGTAAGAATTATTTATAAGGTTTGACAAATGTTAAAGCATTGCAAAATGGGGGAATTCCACAGAATAAAAACAGGAGCAACTGCAGAATGCTAAATAGAAAATAAGGGATTACCTTGATAATATGCATGACTTTAGAAAGAATGCTTTTAAGCAACTGTTTCTGATGGTAACTCTAGAGTATAAAAACTTTTAGCACAATGACTCAGGCAACAGAAAGAAGAGAGGGCTGTCGGTAAGCTTAGGGATCCTATAACAAGGAAGATAACAAGAGATCCTGTATAACTATAAGAAATATTTCGGAAATTCTATGAAAGTCTGTATAAAGCAGAGAAATATGGAAATCAATAAAAGGTACAAATGAAAATGTTTATGGAAGAATTACATATGCTAAGGTAAGAGATACAGAAGGCTCAATTACTAACAGGATAGGAGAAGGTGAGATAAAAATGGTGATGTATAACCAAACTACAGGAAAGTTCTCAGGAATCAATGGTATTCCTGTGGAAGTTTGAAAGCTAGATGGGGAAAATTTGATGAAGATCTGGAAGTCTTTATTTTATCAATAGTTTAAGAGGAGGAGAAGTAGCAACATCCTGGAAGAAAGTGGCAGTACCTGTACTACCTAAAGATGGCAAAGATCCATCTGATCCAGCTTCATAAAGGCCCATTTCAATACCATACCATGATTATAAAATGTTTATGTCTAATGGTTAAACAAATGGCAAAAGTGATGCCTACATTGATACATATGGATCAATGTGGTTTTGTTTGGGGGGGGGGACATCTGACAACATTAACAGAACAATGATGATCCACAGGGAAGCAGAATGTAAGAAAATACCACTGTTGTTGGTGGTTCTTGATGCAGAGAAAGCATTTTTCAGAGTAAGCTGGGACTTTATGACCAGGGAAATGAAAGCATTTGCATTTTCTGATAAAATTGTAAGGCTGATTAGGAGGATATATGAGGGATCAGAGACAAAAATTAAAGCGGGTGAGTTCATCTCTGATAATTTCTGCTTGAGCAGGAAGGGGTGTCCTCTTTCTCCTTTGTTACTTGCATTATATTTAGAACCATTGGCAAAGAAAATAAGGGACTCAGAAATTAAAGGATATAACTGGTATGGTAGTCAAGAAAAGCTGGCACTGTTTGCAGATGATATTATTTTATAACTGATACAACCAGAAAAGGACATTATAGTATTGTGGAACATTTTGAGACAGTTTCAAATCTTTTTGGAATACAAAATTAATGAAGCTAAAACAAAGGCAACAGCGGTAAATTAAGCACCCACACATGAACTGGTTTGGTAATATCCATATTTACGAGTAGATGATAAAAAAAGAACCTATGTACTCACCATAACATCGGTGCTGTCTATTTTCATTCTTCAACATGCCTTACCCATAATGCTGTAGTCCCTATTCTTCTCCAGATCTTGTCTGCAGCACCCTAAAGTAAAACATAGGCATATTTTATATACTATGGAAAATCACTTCTGGAGCTCAAAGTAAAGGAACTTGTTTCCTGAGGCACTCTCCAGCTGTTCCAGAAATCATCAAAGAAACATGACAAGGGTTGGAGTGAGGGGAGTTGAGGAAGAATGAAAATGGACAACACAGATGGAACATTATGGTGAGTACATAACTTCGTTAGCTGATGTCAATTTTCATTCATTCCTCAACATATGGGACAGAGTCCTCAGCTACCTGAATAATGGGTGGACTCTTAGGAAGGATATTCCCGAGTACTGTACAACCAAAGGCTGCTTTTCCCCTCGAGACCTGATCCAATTTGTAATGAGTAATAAAGGTATAAGGGTTAGTCCAAGTAGCAGCTGCACAAATATCATCCATGGAAGTTCTGGATAGAAAGCCTGATGTAGCAGCCATAGACCTAGTTGAATGGGCCTTTAAGGGCTTAGGAAGAACCAAAGACAGCTTTTTATAGATGAAGGAAATACAGTCAGCCATCTTGATAAAATTACTTTGAAAATGGTTGACCCAATTTGGTTTATGAAAAGGATACAACAACTGGTCAGATGTCCTAATTTATCAGATCTGTGCAGATAGAAATGTAATTGTCTATGAACATCCAATAAGTGTAATATGTATTCACCTTTGTTAGAGAAATTTGAAAAGAATACAGGAAGAATAATGGCTTGATTAATGTGAGATCCTGACACCACCTTAGGACGGAAGGGTTTGTTCTTAAAGAGACACTCTATCCTTGTGAAAGATTAAATATGGAGGCGAGACTTAGAATATAATGCTTGCAATTCTGTTACTCTTCTAGCTGATGTTATGGCTGTGAGAAAAAATGTCCAGGTTAGATATCATACCTTGCTGCAGGTATAAAAAGGTCTCTGAGTTAGGGCTTGTAACATTATAGTAAGATCCCAAGGTGGAGTGGGGTCCTTGAATGGGGCTTTAGTAAAAATTTTCCTTTTATAAAGGCTTTACAAACATGTGACAATGCTAACGTAGAATCATCAATTCCGATATGGAGATTGGAGACAGCAGCTAGTTGAACCTCAAATGTAGAAGGACTAGCCCCATCACTGAAAATGAAATCCAAGAATTCAAGGATCTTATGTACTGGTGCTGAAAAGGGTCCATGTCATGTTGTTGTGCCCAAAGGACAAATCTTTTCCATTTGCTCTTGTAGAATTTTCTGGTGGAAAGCCTTGTCAGAAGATGAAAGAATGTAGCACACTGGATATGAGAACTTTGACTGTTTGGCTATCAATGGAATTGGAGATACATGCAGTTAACTTGAGATCCAAGATGTCTGGGTGAGTTATATCAGTTGAGTGAGACAGGAGGTCTGGAACTGGATCCAGAAATCAAGACAGGTATAGTAGATGAGGCCAAAGGAAGGGAAACCAAATCTGTCGAGGTCAATAGGGGGTAATGAGGATGACCTTGCTCTTCAATCAGGAAGCTTTTTGTAGAAATTTGGGAATTTAGGGGAGTTGGAAGGTAAGCATACAGGAGACCTGGGGGCAATCATGAAAGACAGCATCTCTCAGTGACTTCCCCAGCGAGAGATTCAGAGCAAAAAACCTGCTGCATTTGGTATTCAGAGGGAATGCTAACAGGTCGCATCATGATTGGCCCCATTGGCGTAAAATTATTTCTGCCATTTTCTTGTCGAGAGACCACTCATGAGGTAACAGAATGGACCTGTTCAACTTATCTGCTGTCACACTGGAATTCCCAAGAATGTGTGTCGCTATCAGAAATCGATTTGAAGAGATTACTCATTGCCACACTCTCATAGCTTCTTGATACAAGTGGTAAGATCTGGTTCCTCCTTGTTTGTTGATGTACCATACCACAGACATATTGTCAATTTGAACTGCAATACTTCCAGAAGGGACAGAGTCTTGGAACACCTGCAACACTAGACATACTGTTCTCATTTTCAGCACACTGATATGCAGGTTGGCCTTTTTGGGGGATCATGTGCCTTGAACCATCTTCCCTACGAAATGCTCCCCACCCGATCTGGAAATCATCCATGGTCACTATGGCCTTGGGTTGAGGAAGGATGAATGGACGACCTTGCAATAGCTGATCGGAGTGAATCCACCACCAAAGGAATCTCTTGCAGGCCTGAGCTATGCTGATCTTTGAGGACAAGTGCTGATGTAAGTTGGACCACTGGATTGCCAATGTCCATTGAAAAATCCTCATATGGTACCTTGTTAGTGGAAGCAGAACCATCTCCACTGACATAGACCCCAGAGTCTGTAATATCTTTTGGGCTGGTAGCAATGAACTGTGAATTATTCTGCTGACTTGAAAATGAATGGTTTGAACCCTCTGTTAGGGCAGATTTTGTGCTGAAACTGGCTCCTATGAACTCTAGAGACTGGGAAGGGTGAAGTTTGATTTCTTGTGGTTGAATGTGATGCCTAGATTGGAACAAGTCTGGAGTATGGAGTCTCAAGCTGTTATCAGTAGATGCATGGTCAAGGCAGTAAGGAGCCAGTCATCTAGGTATGAAAACACTCTGAATCCCTGCAGTCTGAAGTCAGCTTGAGCTGCTACCACTATCATGCATTTGGTAAACACCCAGGGGCCTGTAGTGTGACCAAAGGGCAGTGCTCTGAACTGGAAGTGCCTGACTCCCAGCTGGAAGCATAGGTATCTTCTAGACAATTTGTCATTTTTATGTGATCTATAGAGCACATCCAGTGATCCCTGTGCAGGAAAGGCAAAATGGACCGAACTGTGCCCATCTGGAACTTGGTAAGATGAACAGACTTGTTTAGAACATTAAGATCCAAGAATGGCTTCCAGCTGCTGTCTTTTTTGGCACTAAAAAATCTTGAGTAAGTTACAGATTCTTTCTGGTCTGGTAGGACCTCTTGCATGACTCTTTTGTCTAACAGCGTTTGTATTTCAAAAGCTGCTGTTTTACTCTGACTGGGTGGAATGTTGCGAATTGTGTTTCATAATGGCAGTGGCAGAAAAAAGGGAATTTGTATATAGCTTCTGGAAATAATCCTCTGCACCCAAGTATCTTGTGTTACATTTAGCCAGGCTCTCAGGTGCAGGGATAAATGATGCCCAACTTTCTCAAGAGGTGGGCAATTGGGTCTCCTTTTAGGAGCACTGATAGGGTCCATCACAGAAAGAATCTCTGGACCTCTGGTTCTACGGACCCCCTCTGCCACGTGGGACAGCATCTTAACCACTAAGAAGGTCTTTGAGAGTTCCTTAAACAAATCCCTCTGTAATCTGGAAAAATGTGCCAAGTAATTCAGGGACCTGAATGCAAAGGTCGTTGATGCATACACTCGCTTCCCAAACCTGTCCAGAGCCCTAGACTCCCTGTTATGGGGGTGTATAGAAGAACTCTGTTCCACTAGTTCTTTCATGGTGGCTGCCACCATGATCATAGCATCTATCAGTACTCCTTTACTCCAAAACTCCTTCCCTTTTGGTGGTGCCAGGATCTTATCTGGGGTCTTGGGGATCGGCTCTACAAAATCTGGTTCCTTCCATGCCAGCTGAGAGACCAAGTCAATGAAGTCATCAGCAGGCAGAGTCACACAGGAGGTAGATGGGCCAACTCCAAAAGCCTCCAGAAATACAGATTCCTCTGGAGAAGGGTTGTCAGTAGACCAACCACCCCGCTTTTTCAGGATCTCTAAAATGTCTCCAAATGAGACATCAGGTGGTTATCTTGGGGACACATCACCTTCACTGAAATCTGTATCTTCCATGACCGCCTCCTGAGAGGAGTCCAAATGCCTCCTCTTGCACTTTCTCTTCCAAGGGACTTCTGCAGCGGGATGCTCTGGAGAAGTATTGGAAGAAATAACAATGCCCTTTGGGGTCATCTAGAGACTCTGGGTTGGCTGCCCCTGTGGAGTAGAATGCTGACATGCCCAACACAAAGACATCTGTGAACCAGAAGGAGGATCCAAGGGGGGAGCCATCTGTTCTCTGTTTAAGAATACTCTCTCCATCACTTTGAAGGCTAAATGTCCCAGAGAGAAAGAAACCTATGGAGCCAAAAAGACATGAGTCTGGACCAAAGGTACCCTCTGACCTGAAGACATCACCCCCAAGGCTGGAACCAAGCTATCGAATGCTGAAGCTTCAAGAGGCAGTGATGGCTCTAAGAGCTTCAGAGTTGACCCTAACTCCTCGGATCCAACAAAGAAGTTTCGGGTCCGATAGCCCTCAACTCTGATGCAGCTGGAGCCAATACACTCAGAGAAAGCATCAGCTCTAAGAATACAGGTATCTTTGGATCTGAAGCAGATGGCACCCAGATACTCAGATCCAAGGGCTCAGAAATCGCAGGACAGACAGAGAAGGAGCCAGAATAGGTGGAGTTGTATGAGTTAAGGCCTCCAGACCAATTGGGGTAGAGGCTGGGAGAACTCCTATCTGAATTTGTGTTGAAAGAAACTTCCTCCTCATTTTGTCCATGTCCACTTCTGTGATGCTTCTGGAGGAACAGAAGAGGTAATGGAGGGGGAATGAGTTTCAAGGAAGGGTGATGGGAGCCGAGATGGGACTGGACTGAGAGACTATGCAAACCTAGTTCTGAGAAGTCATTTTGGCTCCAAAAGAATACCATCCAAAGACATGGACCTTGTGTCTGAAGTGGTAGGATCCAACAACTTGTGGTGTGTTGGATCTGAAGATGTTTTAACCTTTTTTTGGCACCGAGGTCAGATCCAAATAAGATTGAGATGATCCACCTTGGCCTGGAGGTTTGAGCTCCTGAAATAGATTCTCCAAAGGCCAAAGGAATGAAGCCTTTAAGAATCAATTTATTCTTCCTTTCCACAAGGGGTCTAGGATTGAATGACTTACAAACAGAACAGCTGGCTTGTAAATGTTCAGGTCCTAAACAGTAAACACAACAAGAATGGGGGTCAGATAGGGATATGTTGTTCCCACATTTATCACATATCTTAAAAACCAAAGGTTTATCTGCCATGATCCCTGTAAAAACAAGAAAACAGTAACCAGAAAATTCAAAGGATAGAAAGGAGAAGTTGTTTTTTTAAACAGTAGAAAGCAGAAGGCACAAAGACTAAAAATGGTAACTTGTAGAAACACCAATAAACAGTAAGGAAAAAACTATACCAACAATGGTAATGAAAGGAAGGTAGATGAATGGCAAAGACCAGAAGAATTACTAACAATGGTAAAGGGAAAAATTACCAGTGGTAAAGAAAAACAATGGATAAGGGAAGGATGATAGCTAGAAACAGAATAAATAAAGAGACATCATTTATGAAGAAACAACATTCAAAAAACAATATTCGCTTGAGAGCTGTAGCAACCACATCTGTTCCTAATGGTGGCAAACAAGATATGGGGAAGGAAGGGGACTATAGCATTATGGGTAAGGGAGGAGCTTACGAGATTGTGGTGCCCACGAGCTGTATAACAGCAGCTGAGTCAGATCAGAGGATCAGATCTGAGCTCATATGTTGAGGAATGAATTAAAAATTGACAACATCAGACTGAAGTATTTAGGAGTATGGATTAAAAACGATTGTGGTGTGGCAGCTAAGGGTATGTGGGAAGAGATTAAACAAAAAATAATACAAAAACTAAGAAACTGGAAACTCTGTTATATGGATACTAATATACCAAGAGTTAAAATGTTTTTTTAGTTCCTTTAGTCTTCTGCAAAGGTCAGGCATGTTTTTATCAACGAGAGGAGAAGTTAGGGATAGCAAGTAATAAAGAGCTGAAGGATTTTATCTGGGAGGGAAAGATAACAAGAATCAAGTAGGATAAGCTGATTATTCCAGTAGAACAGGGCGGATCTGGATTACTCAATTTGAAGGGGTATTTCAGAGCAAAACAGTTACAGCTCTTATACATAACACAAGCAGAAACCTATAATTTAAAGTGGAAATAGATGATGATGAAACAGGGGGAAACTCAAGGAACAAGGAGAGACTAGGATTTTGGATGCAGACCTTTAAGAAGAACAATAATAATCATACAGAATATTATAGTCATAAAGCAGAAAGTATTCTAAGAACTAAGCCAACATAAGAATGGAGAAAGGAGATTCTGCTGATAGGTATGACTCCAATTAGGGATATAGACGATAGGTAAGAGGGAGCTAGAATTTACTGGAGAAAACTGGTAAAGGAACCAAGGTATTGGGCACAAATAACTAGAGAGAGAAATGTAATAGAATGGGAATATGCCAAGAATTTATTTGGGCTGCAGGTTAGATACTGCCTTCCTATCAAGGATTGATATCAGAGTATAGGCAAAGAGAAATAAATAGGGGAGTCATTAATGAAAGAGCAGCAATGGTAGAGTTTTTAGTAGAATGCAAAACAGAAGCTGCTGTTAAAAAGGAATAACTAGTACAGCATAGAAAATATTGCATGTTAACTATAAAAATCAGTCAGAGGAGGTTAGAAAGGATTGGGAAGAGAGACTGGATAAGCAATTTACAAAGAAATAATGGGGATATATGTTAGTTTCCTAAATATGTAACAAAATCTAGAAGATTTAGGAGTTTTGCTTGCAAAAGTTTACATAGATATTTTTATACCTCCAGTAGACACCAGAGGATTTTTCCTCAGGCAGACATCAAATGTTGGAGATGTGATGGGGAAGAATGAGGTAATTGGGAACATATTTTCTGTAAGTGTAATGAGTTGTACTCTGGCAGAGATACTGGGTGAACAAATTGGTGTAACTAGGGAAATTATTTTTTGAGCTATGATATAGAATCAGAACTGCCTAGACATAGTAAGTTCTTGCTGAGTCTAATTATTGTGACTGCCAAAAAAGCAATTACTAAAAAATGTAAATCAAAGTCTAAACCAACTGTACTAGAAGTAGTGAATATAGTAACAGAGGTAAAACAACTGGAATTGGGATCTTTAGAAAAAGGTAGGAGCAAATTACATATGAAAAAACAGAAACTGTTGGAACAATACATAGAGGGGAGGAATGACGTTTAAAAGAAGGCAGGATTTGAATGAGCTATGTTTGACTGACAATAGCTGTGTAGATTATAAATGATATATAATGTTTGCAACTAAAACTGCCTGTGATGTAAAATACTTGCAACTAAGGCTATGTCAACATGGTTTGTTTTCATTTATATAAATGTATAATTGCGTTTGTCATAAGTGATAATTTACTAAAGATGCTTGTTGTTAAAAAATGGTCAGAGGCAAGATAGGAGGACTCCTCTCTTACAAGCTGTGTTTGAACAGAAGAACAAGCAACCTTTGTTATTTGCCTTATGCTTAGGACCACTGGCAAAGAAAATTTGAAACTCACAAAGTCAAGGATATAACTGATATGGTACTCTAGAAAAAATACCCATATTTGCAGATTATTTTAATTTATATTTGATAAATCCTCCACCAGTATCTATCAAATCATCCCCACTGTTCTACAGACAAAGTAATTGAAATCTACAAAACAAAACAAAAAAAAAATCTATAGGACTAAGCCTGTACTTGTATTCCATAGCTTAAGCTTGAAACTCCATACCTATCTCCATCAGACCAGTCTCTAACCCTAATAGATTTGTCTTCCCTCAAGGAATTCCTTACTAGCTGTTGGCTCTGCTCTTGTTCTACACTAGGATAACTATTCAATTTTACTCCTTCCAGTTCTACGACTGGTGAATACCCTATGTTTCTACTCATTCTTATAATCTCAACTGCAAATATTTAATTCAAACACCTTTCTTCTAACATTTTTTTTATTTCTATATCTCCTTTAACTCTTCCCGACTTTCCTTCCCACCTCCTACTTCTAAAACATCTTAACCTACCATTGTTGAACCATATTGATTGTAATACACTACAGCTTTCAGCTACGCTCTCCTTTTTTACTTTATCTCAATTTACTAGTCTTAATTCCAATAGCATTTTAACCTCATTTCTTGTTATATGATTAGAAGCTGCTTTACAGGAAAGTGATTGTATTTTTTAAACATTTGTAATTTAATGAGTCACTGTAAATGCATTGTATGTAACAACTTATATGTTTCTTTGTATATGGTGGAGATTTTTTCCCCTAGGCTTTCAGTGAAAGCAGGATTTATGCCTGTCAGATTTTCACGTAAAGAAATATCAATAAATAAATAAATCCAGAAAATGATATTGCAGCACTGTAGAATATTTTGAAACGGTTTCAATTTTTTCATGAAATGAAATAAATGAAGACAAAGTAAAGTCTGTAGTGGTAAACTATGTTCCTAGAAATGACTTGGTTTAACAATAACCTTATTTATGGGGACATAATAAAATTACATTTAGGTATCTGGATTTAAAAAAAACTCTTATTACCACATTAAGGCTATGTAGGAAAAGACTAAACAGAAGATAGTACAAAAAAGTTGGAAGCTCTTAACAGATTTGGATAGTAAGGCACAAGTAAAGAAAATGTTTCTATCCCCTTTAATATTATATACTGCTTGTGCATAATTGTATCAATCACAGGAAAAATTCTGGACCATAATTAATAAAATATTAAAGGAATTTATTTGGGAGGGAAAGAAGGCAAGAGTTAAGTGAGATAAGCTGTTTTGTCCCACAAAACAAGAAAGTTTAGGATTATCTGAGAGTTACACAGTTAAGGGTCATATATGTAACACAAGCAGTTGACTGAAAAATCAAAGCAGAAAGAAATGATGTTGAAATGGGAGCAGCTTCACAAAATAAGGAATTAGTAGGATTTTGGATGCATGCCCTTAAGGAGAACAATAGTAACCATACAGGCTATATTTACAAAGTATTTACAAGGTAGCAGAAAGTATTTTGAGAACCAAAGCAACAGGAATTTCTACAAAGGACTGACAGAACAGAGACAAATAGAAAGGGCTATGGGTATGTTCAAAGAAAGACCAGCTCTGGCTGAATTTATAATTCAGTCTGGAACACAAGCTGCAGTTAAAAAGCAATAATTAGTAGGGCTTAGAACATAATGCATGACAACTATAAAAATCAATCAAAAGAGGTTGACAACTAGGAAATGAGAAAAGAAAGGCCATGTACTAGGGAACAATGGGAGAACATTTGTATGGCTCCCACTTATGAAACAAAATCTAAATAGTTTCAAAGTTTTACATGGAACTGTTTGCATAAATTTGTACACCCAAAGTAGACTTCAGGGAATGTTTCCACAAGTAGACAGCGACTGTTGGCGAGGTGACAGGAAAGAGAGAGGTACTTGGGAACATGTTTTTTAAGAATGTATTGAGCTGGTCAGTTTTAAAACTTTCCCCAACAGGGTACTTAATCAGAAATTTTGGGGGAGCAAAATATTGTAACTAAGGAAATTATTTATTCGAGCTGGGATACAGAAACTGAATTGTTTAGATATAGTAAGGCTCTACTAAGTTTAATGCTGTTGGCTGCCTAAAAGCAATTACTAGAAAAAAGAAATCAAAACGTAATTCAGTCATAATAGAACTACTGGATATTGTAAAAAAGATAAAAAAAAAACTGGAGGTGGGATCTTTAAAAAAGGGAATGAACAAACTAAAGAAATAAATGGAATTGTCAAGAACAATACATGCAGAATACTGTTCAAGAGAAGGAGTGAAATTTAAGGGAAACCAGGACTTGAGCAATGTATGTAATGCATACCTCTCAACCTCTTACAACCTCTTAGTGCAAGAAAATTGGACAAAGTCTCACAAAATGGGGGGGGGGGGGGCAAAGACCGAAAAATATGGCAGATTGTAAATATTGGTCTTATAAACTTTAGAAATATGCTAGCGTTAACGAGTTTGTGTTACCATACATTTTCTGAAGGATTTGAAGTCTGAAACTCAAGTGTATGTCATTAGTGACTTCAATCCTCAGATCTTCCTAGTGATTTGCCAGAAAACCACAAATTTTATGAGAAACAGGCCAAAAATATGAGACAAAAATATGGACATTCTGAGAAAATCTGGACAGTTGAGAGGTATGATTGCAATGTTAAACTGAATGATAATTGTCAAGAAAATAAATTATATATAAACATGAAAAGGAAAATTCTTTGTAATGATTTATCATGGGTACACATACATTTAAAAAAACATTGTATAATATGCAAATCAATAAAGGTATTAAAAAATAAAGACTGCATATGTTGCATCCCTTTGAGACTACTTATTTAGCTGTCTTGACCTTGCCAGTAAAACTGAATTTACAACTGGCACCATGTGATGTTCATGTTTACTCAGCCCTGCACTAGGCCTTGGATCTGACATCAAAATACAGACACAAGGAAGTGCTGGATGCATCCACTCTATTTAGTAACATGACAGCAACTGCCAAAGCACGAACAACCACATATGACAAGCATTATATAGGTACTAAACCATTAAAGGTGTACTCTGTTTAATACATTACATTTGCAAGGAAAAAGGAAAGATCAAATGCCAAATAAAAGGCAATTTAGTGCAATTTGTTTCTGCAAAGTGCCACCAGTTGGCCTAACTCTTGATTCACAACAGATGCACTTACCAAAGCAACATTGATATAATTAATACCTAAAAGCCTACTCGGAGCTATCATGACAGGCTTAAAGGGCTAGTCCTTTACTATGATTCTTAAAGGCTCTTTCAGATTGATGTATGCCTTTCATTCTGTGCTACTAGGGATCCCACCCTCCTTAATCTCCAGTATTTTCACAAGTCAAACAGGTCTAATAATACTAGAACTAGGGAGTTGTGTCACACCAGCATATAAATAAAACATGCTAGAGTGGCAGACTGATTAACAATGCCTACCATACCTCTGGAACATACTTACTCATACGTATTAAGCAAAGTAACATCATAGCGTACTTTGATTTATGCCTAGATGACTCAATGTATACCCATACATTTACTCCAGGAATGACCTACTTATCTCTTCTTGAGAAGGGGGGGGGGCATTGGCAAGTCTAAATGGTACTGTAACTCAATTGCCTTGCATTTGTTAGATCTTATTATCCTGGACAACATCCCAGGCTGCGTTTTACACAAACTTCAGAACTAACTGGCTCCCCACTTAAGCACCATGTTCAATAATAGCCTCACATCAGGCTTTGTGCCCACTGAATGGCGCACAGCAACAGTTATCCCACTCCACAAAGGAGGAGCCACCACTGATCCCGGGAACTATCGACCTATTAGCCTGACGAGCCTGGTCTGCAAGGCCATGGAACGTATCATCATGAAACTCATAAACAAAGACATTGGTAACCTCCAAACTCTGGATCCCACCCAGTTCGGGTTTGTGAAAGGCAGATCATGCCTCCTGAACCTGATTGACTTCTTTGAGGCAGTCACCAAAGCCGTGGATGAGGATAAGGTGGTTCACACAGCCTATCTTGACCTCGCCAAGCCTTTTGACACCATCCCCCATTCTGGAATTATAGCTAAACTCACTAAACTAGGTATAAATCCCTACGTCACAAGATGGGTTGCCAACTGGCTCACTGACAGAACCCACACTGTAAAAGTTGCAGACTCCAAATCTGACCTCAAGGCAGTGACAAGTGGAGTGCCACAGGGTTCCATCCTGGGACCTCTCCTGTTTGGTATCTACTTCTCTGAAGTACAGGCTAACACAGAAGGCCTCTGGCTGATGAAGTTTGCAGATGACTGCAAACTAGGAGCCATAGTCAAGTCCCCAAATGATGTGGACATCCTACAGAAGGGCCTCACTGAGACAGATGCCTGGTGTCAGAGCCATGGCCTCAAGCTCAGTGCCAAAACGTGCAGTGTCATCCCCTTTGGTAAAAACTCTGTATCCATGAACTACCACATAGGCAGCAATCTACTTAACACCGAATGTGTGATAAGAGACCTTGGGACCCAGGTAGACAGTAGTCTCTCCTCTGATAGTCACATCGCCACAGTAGTCAGGAAGTCCTTCTACGTGGCACACCTCATCATAAAAGGGTTCTCATCCAAGAAAAAAGAGGTCATTGTTCCCCTCTACTCATTAGACCCATTATAGAGTACAACGTCCCTTTTGGAATGTACCTCACAAGACATCTGCAGCAACTGGAAAGGCCACAGAAGTACCTCACAAAGAGGATTACTGGCCTCAAACAAATGCCCTACACTGACCGCCTCAAAAAACTCCAGCTTTACTCCATAGCATATCGCCTACTCCGAGGTGATCTCTGCCTACCATATAAAACTATGTCAAACCTAGAGCTGTTGGACATGCTACACCTAAAGAAATCCCAATCCCTCCAAGCTACACGCTCTAGGGACCTAAACCTTGTCACCACAATAAACAGGACACACTGGAGGGATGGATTCCTGTCCCAGAGACTTCCTATACTCTGGAACAAGCTACCCATCTATGTCAAGCAAAGTTCTTCATTAGCACTCTTCAAGAAAAATCTTGATGAGTGGATGGGAAATAGGAAATACACCCCGGTGATCACTTCTGTGTCTCTGCTGGACAGTGGCACAGGAAAATAACTTTCTTGGGTGGCGTAAGCTATGGTACCCTGCTGGCTAGGCTTACGTAGGCCCTTGGGCCGATAGCCTAGTACCTACCTATGAACCTATGAACACAACTTTACAAAAAAAAAAAAAACAAAACAAGTGCTGGTGTCAATGCACTTCTTCAGCACCATGATACTAAGTGTTAAGTTATAGGTCCTTTATTAATTTATTTGCACAACAAAGAATAAACAACAAACATTTCTGAGCCTAAAAACAACTGTTTTTCTTAGTGGTGCTCTCTGAACAGTAAACTGAAGCATGAAGCTCATATACGATCAGGCTGCATACCTCCTCTACTCCTACCAGCTCATGCTATTATCTAATACCCACCTGGCAGTGTTCTTTCCTAGTTATCCCCCCTATCATCCATTTTAGTTTTAGTAGAAGTAGTTATTTTGGCTAGCAATGACATGTCAGCACAATACTGGCCTCTTTCAAGGTTCGGAGAATAATATGAAAATTGCCTTGTCTTTTACTGACCTCTGCTGATATAAACTGATAACAGCAGCACATTAACAGATGTGCTTTTCTCAAAACAAGCTGCAACAAAATGATCTGGCTTCTACCTGCAGTTCTACCCAATATTCTTATTTATAAACTCAATTAACTGTATTTCATGCCCCAGCATTTTTAAGTACAAGCTAAACCATCTTTCCATACTAATACAATATAAAGAAATATGAATATTAAGGGTGAAAGGCAACTGCTAATTTATTTCATGACTTTCACAAAAATATGCCCAGCCAGATGCTCACAGATATATGAAAAAGCACTGGTATATTGCACTTCCCTTATTTCAGTTGAATATGTCTGATTACAGAAAAAAGTAAACATGTATGTACAGCTATATGTAAAGGTAATGTTACATAGGTATCATTATCAATGCTAATAATGTAATAACTACTGTGATAAATGTTGATTGTTACTAATGCAAGGCGTTATGAAAGTGATATACGTTTCAGTAATTTAAATGACATTCTTGAACACAGAATCATCACTCATATTATAGAAATCAATTTTTAAATTCTATTCCTCTCATACACAGAGATTTTTTGTTGAAGTCTATGGTTTTATCCCACATCCCAAAGGCAGGCTAATAAATGAATTTGTGGGCCTCAGAACTGTACAGCCTGACTACAGAGTGAGCAGTGTATGTCCATGTGTATTAATATAACTTCTGACAGACTGTCATTTTGTTCAGGACTAGTTCTTTGTCACAGTGTCAGGATAGGTTCCATCTCCGCTATGACTTTGAAAAAGACAAATCTCGTATCAGCAACATCTGTGATGGATGTATTACCCAAAGAAGACAGAGGCCTTTCAGCCTTAGCTTCATGCAGACTAATTTCAATTTTATGATTATGATTAATATGTCTGACCAGCCTCATCTGTTAAGCCATGGAAAGACATCATGGAACTAATCAATCAAGATATAGGGAACCTTCAAATACTGGACATGTCTCAGTTTGGATTCATCAACAGCAGGTCATGCTTACTCAACCTGGTGGAATTTTTTTGAAAAGGTCACCAAAGCAATGGATGAAGGCAAAATGGTGCACATCATGCACCTTGACCTGGCCAAAGCTTCTGGCACAATTCCCCATTCGGGCATAGTGGAAAACCTAAATAAATTGGGAATAAACCCCTATATCACATGCTAGATTGCCAAAGGGGTCACAGATAGGATTGCAGGAAATCAAAGTTTGGGAAATTACCTTCACAAACTGACCAGTCACCACTAGAGTCCCCAAGGTTCTGTGCTGGAATCTCTCCTATTTGGCATCTACTTCTGTGAAGTAAGAGCCAATTCCAAATGGCTCTGGTTAACTATATTTGCAGATGACTGCAAACTAGGTGCAGTCACTGAATCCCCAAATGACTTATCCATCCTGTCGGGAGTTTTGTCCCAAATAAATAACTGGTGCTAAAATCATGAGCTGAAAGTAAATGCCATAAATGTATTATTGTATCCTTTGGGAAGTCATCTATCCTAGGGAACAATCACATTAACAATATGCCTCTAAGGGCGGACCAAGTTGTTTGGGATTTGGGAACTTGTGTAGACAGTGACATAACTTTTGACGAAAATGTGTTCATTGTTATAAGAAAAAGTCCTTCTATACTGCACAGCTTATAAACAAAGAGAATGTGTTTAGATCTAGAGATGTCCTTGCCTCCTTTTACTCAGCCCTCATTAGGCCAATCACCGAATATAATGCCCCTTTGGCATGTATCTGTGTAAAGAATAGCAATGCAGAAATCAGAAAAAGAACAAATAGAAATATTTATGGAAGAATTAAATATACCAAGGTTAGAGGTAGATGATGCTCATTTATTAATAATTAGGGTAGGATGAGATGAGATAAAATGGTGATGAACAACCAAGCTACAGGAAAGTCTCCAGGAATAGATGGTTTTCCTTTGGAAGTTTGGAATCTAGGTGGGAATAAAGTGATAAAGCTCTGGAAGGTTTGGTTTCACAGTATTTTAAAAGGAAGAGCAGCATCAACATCCTGGAAGAAAGCTGTGATGGGTGCTACACCTAAAGATGGTACAGACCCATCAGATCCAGCTTCATATAGGCCCATTTCAATTCTAAAGCGTGATTATAAAGTTTTTATGTCTATAATGGCTAAACGAGCAGCATAGGTGTTGCCAAAATTGATAGATATGAATCAATGTGTTTTTTTGGAGGAAAGGCGAACATTTAGCAACATTATTAGGACAATGGTGCTCCAGAGGGAAGCAGAAAGTAAGAAAATACCACTGATATTTGTGGGTCTTGATGCAAAGAAAGCTGGGATTTTATGAGTAGGGGAATGGAAGCATTGGTATTCCCCGACAAAATAATACGGTTAATTAAGAGAATATATGAGGGATCAGAGGTGAAGATTAACATGTATGTGTGTGTGTTGGGGGGGTTCCTCTCTGATTGTGTTGGGGGGGGGTTCCTCTCTAATAAGTTGTGGTTGAACAGGGATCTAGACATGGGTGTCCTCTTTCAACTTTATTTGCAGTATATTTAGAACCATTGGCAAAGAAAATAAGGGACTCAGAAATTCAAGGATAAAATTGGTATATGCACACACACACACACACACACACACACACACACACACACACACACACACACACACACACACACACCTAGGGTCAATTTGGAAAGTCCAATCCAACTGCAGTATGTCTTGGGAATGTGGGAGGAAAATGGAGGACATGCAGACTCAGCACAGAAGGCACCGCAGCTGAGAATCGAACCAGAGAACCTCTTGGTGTGAGGCGACAACACTAACCGCTGCACCTCTGTGCCACCCAAAATGGAATTCAAAGTCAAAATCAACTATATTAGAAGTACTAAATACAGTAACAGAGATGGAATAACTGGATTTGGGATCTTTAGAAAAGTGTAGGAGCAAATCACATATAAAAAATGTGAATTGTGGGAACAATATATTTTATTTATTTATTTTACATTTGTTGACCAGGTTTGACCAACTGAGCTGATAGCCCTTTTTCAGCAGAGGACCAGGGAGAAAAGCTCCACAAGTTTTTTAAATAAAAGTAAATAGAAGCAATAAACAATAAATAAGAATAACAACACAATCTTGACAAAAGCAAAAAAAAAAAAAAAATACAAGGTTTAAGTTGTTATTAACATAACATAATAAATAATGTTTAAAGAAATAAATTAAGTACACAATTTGAATAGTTAGCTAAGGAAGTTACAGTTAATAAAAAAATAATATATATTTTAGATTGAGTGACAAGTAATTTACCCAGATAAGGAGGCTAAAAAGAACTAACAGATAAACAGATGTATAACCTAAAAAGGGGCAGGCAGTAGACTGTCGTAAGAATAAGACGACATATTATAGAGGGTGAGTACATTGGCATGATCAGTGACTTTTCAGGTATTCTTTGGTGACTGATTTGAATCCTTTGAGTTTTTTTGAGAGACCTAATTTCTAATGGCAGTTTGTTCCAAGATATGGTCGTATAGTGGCTGTAGAGGTTGCAACCAATTTTGCTCTTGGGTTTATAGATTTGTAATAGGTCTTGGTCTGAGCTATGGAGAGCAGCCCTAGAGGGAGAGTAAAAACAGATTTGAGGAAATAGGTTGGGACAGTATGATAGCTGGTACAATATAGAGTGAATAATCTTAAACTGAGAGAAGCTGGTGGGGTAATTCTATCCAGTTTAAGTTTTTCAGAGAGATTCAGTGCTGAGATTTATAATTTTGGTTTGCTGCAAATCTGGCTACTTTGTTGTAGGTAGATTCTAATTTAGGAGAGATGATTTGAAGTTTGTAAGGATTTGAGAGCTGTACAATAAGCTAGGTAGCAGATAAGCATGAGAGAGATTACTTTTGCCAAGCTTTTGATGAGTTTTTTTTAATGCAATTATTTACATGGAATTCAAATTTAAGTTGGTTATCTATAATGATGCCTAGAAGTTGCTGAGCTGAGTGATCTAGTGGGCTAATGCACTATCCTGTAGTTTTGTTTTAGTTATTAAGAGAATGTATAGAGAATGTGGTTTAAGTTTTTGGGAAGAAAAACTAAGTTTTGTTTTTTTTGTGGGGTGGATTCAGAATAAGCTGGTTGTTAGACAGCCAGGTTTCAACTGCGTTAAAGGATGTCTGAGTAACTGGGATAAGATCAGAGGGAGTGTTTGCAATGGTGATAACTGCAGAGTCATCTGCATACTGTACAAGGGATGACTAAGGGCAGGAAGTACAGAGTGGATTAGTAAAGATATTGATACGTAATGGACAAAGAATAGATCCTTGGGGAACACCCATTTTAACAGGGAGAGGAGGGGAGAGAGCAGAGAGGCATTTCACTGATTGTAGTCGATCAGTGAGATAGCTAGAAAAACAGGCAACAGTAGTGGTAGAGAAGTTAAGGTTAGTCAGTTTGTTCAGAAGAAGAGAGTGGGAGACAGTACTGAAAGCTTTAGGAAGGTCTGGGAATAAACAAGAGACAAGTTTATTGTTATCTCTGGCCAGAGAAATAGCATTGATGAAGGATAGGGGAGCAGTAGTAATGTTGTGTTTTGTGTGAAAGCCGTGTTGCGTGGGGGTGAGCAGATTTTCCTCTAGTAAGTGTTGTATGACTTGCTTGTATATGCATTTTTCCAATATTTTTGAGAGAGGTGAGAGGATAACAATAGGTTTGAAATTAGAGATTTCAGTGGAGTTACTTCCTTTATGTATAGGTAGAGTATAGAATTCTTTCCAAATAGAGGGAACTTTTGATTTGGAAATGGAACAGTTTATCAAAATAGATACAGGGATAGCTAGAGTCAGCTGCTACCTCAGGGAAGTAGGGAGGTATATTGTCTGCAGATGTAGAGTAAGGTTTTAGTTTGCAGAGTAGAGATTTAATGTAGCTGGTAGGTAGGGATTTAAGGGAAAAAGTGTTAGCAGAATTTAGAATAGGAGGCGGAATTTAAAGTATTAGTAGTACAGGAGTCAGAACTTATCTTTGAAATGGATTCAATGAAATTGGAATTGAAAATGGCAGTAGTTTCTTGTGGTGTATTTGTTGAGCAGGGGGTAGGAGGTGAGGAGTTACCAGGATGCAATATTTGATTAATTGAGTGCCAACATTTTTTGGGATTTGATCTTTGTGCAGTAGGTAGGTTATAATAATAATCTTTTTTGTCTTTATTGATATTATTATTTTGGAGTTCTTTATATTTTTGTAAATGGATGGGGAGCTTAGTTTTTACCCATGTTTTCAACATCCTATCTCTGGTTTTCATCAAAGTGCGGGTAGCACTGGTTAACCACGGGGATATGTTTGATTTAATATCCACTTATGAGGAGGGGTGCAGGTGAGTTAAGAATATGTAGGAAGGTTGACTTACATGAGTGTACTGCTTAATCTAGAGGGAGGCGGTTTAGAAAAGACCAGTTAATTTCGGAGAGGAGGGCATTAAAAGTTTCTGGGTGGAAGTTCGATAGCTTGTGACATATTATATATCTATGTGGCCTAGAAAAATGAAGAGTGAATTTAAGAACTTCTACTGAGCAGTGATCACTTAGGCAGTCAGGTAGGGTTACAGGGTTATGATATTTGAGTGGTCAGAGACTAATATCCGGTCAATGAGTGCTAGAGTTATGAGATTTGTTGGCATGGGTGGGTGTAGAGATTAGTTGTGTAAAGTCATGCAAGTTAATGCATACAGTAGAGTTTGGTGAGCAGAGGGATAGCCAATTTATATTTATGCCCCCAAGGAGGATAGATTCATTATGTATGTGTTGAGAAAGGTAGGAGAGAATATTTTCCAGTAGGGGAATGTTGTCCCCTGGAGGAATACAAATAGTTGTTACAGTGATAGTAATATAATTGTTAAGTTTAAGGTTAGCAGTCAGCATTTCAGCTGGTAGAAAGGGTGGGATAGGTTTATCTAGAGATGTAAGAATAAAAGGGTTGGAATAGGCAATGGCCAATCCACCCCCTTTTTTCCTTTGGCAGTCTAGTTGAAATATACTGTATCCAGGACGGAGAATATCTCTTATCAGGATGCAGGATATATATGCAGAATAATGTTTTGGAAGAGGAATGAGGTTTAAGAGAAGGCAGGAACTGAACGAGCTATGTAATGTTCGATTGATAATTACTGTATAGAAGATTATATGTGATGTATTGAATCTATTTCAGGAGATCGAGTTTTCAGAAAGTTGAACGTCATATGGTCGAGACCATATGATCGACTTTCCAAAAAGTCAAATGACACAAAACAACAAATATGTACATTTCTGGAGTGGGGCGTAGGCCCCTCTGACCCCCCCAACCCCTGCATCTTATATATATATATATACCTACTACAAGACTACATTACGGGGGGGAAGGGGTAAATTCCCTGATCCCACTGTACTGCCATCTCCATACAAAAGCTTCAATATTTCAGAATGTCGATAATATTGTCTCGACCATATAAAGTTAGACTTTCTGAAGACTTGATATTCTGAAGGGTATGCGATGGATAATGTTTGCAACTGAAAATATCTCAATATGGTTTTCATTTATATAAATGTATGATTGCCTGTGTCATAAGTGATAAGTCAATAAAGACGTTTTTCATTAAAAAGAAAAAAAGAATCAGAAAAGGTTAGAAATGATTGGGGAGACAGAATAGCAATAAGTAAAAGAACAATGAGAAGACAACTGTATGGTTCCCAAGAACGCAACAAAGGCAAGGTTCAAATGACAAATTCACCACCGTAACAGGTACAAGCAAGCAAAATCTGAGGGTAATGCTACTCAATGCTAGAAGTCTAAACCTCAAAATGCACTCACTTGAGGCACTCCTTAAAATGGAGAACATCGACATCTGTGCAGTGACAGAGACCTGGTTCAAAGCTCCAGAGAGCACCCCTGCATTACCAGGCTATAATTCTTACCATACCATTCGGCCACCTAACCCGGACTGAAACACTATAGGCGACGGTGTGTCTATATTCATTAAGGATATCCACACCTCCAAGCTAGTTGCTCAGCATAATGCATCCGAGATTATCGAAGTTCAACTAACTCTGGGAAAGACCACAATCCACATTCTGTAGCTTGCTATAGACCCCCCACCATGCCCCAGGATTTCCACTCCTCTTTTCTTGATACACTGGAAAATATTAGGGTACAACCCAACACCCTAATAATGGGTGATTTCAACTACCCCACCATTAACTGGGAAAACTACTCATGCACCAACACTTTTGCTCAACGTTTTCTGTAATTCATCAATTCCAACGCCTTGGATCAACTTATCCACACCCCCACCCGAGGCGGCAATATCCTAAACCTGGTCATCACCAACATGAGCGACCAGTGTCCCACAACAGAGGTCAATTCCTCGTTTGTCAGATCCGACCACAAGCTAATCACCCTAGACATCCACATCCCGCTCCCACCCCCCATTAGGGAAACAACCGTAAATAATTTCTCCAAAGCCAACATCACGCTTCTTAAGACAGAAGTGGCAAACTTCATAGCACCCATGCAGATGGACAATAGAGGTATGACTGCTTAATCCTATACAAATGCACTTTATAAGCACTTACACAAGTGCATGGATCATGCTATCCCTAACAGAACCAAGATGCTATCCTCCAAAAAAAAGGAAGCCAATCTGGTGGTCTTCTGCCATAAACAAACTCTACAACAGAAGAAAGAAACTGCTGCAAAAAAGAGTAAAATCCCATGACTGGAGGAACTCCCTGGTCAGCCTCAGTAAGAAGCTGAGATCCCTCATAAAATCATCCAAAGTTAGTTATGAAAACAAAATCGCCACTGATTCTAAAGACAACCACAAAACATTCTATAGCTATGTCAAAAATCTCAATGGCAACACTCAGATCTGCTCTGAGTTACAGCACAATGGCACTAAATAGGTTCAGTGCTAAATTTACCCCCACCCTCACCCCCTAAAGGGCCCATCTGTATACTGGAAGAATGCAAAGTTCCTGTAATCACGGCTGCACAGGTAAAAATCTCACTCTCCACAGCATCCATGGGGGGGTCTATATTAGAACATCGAAGTTTCAAAACTTCGAATGTTCTAATATTGAACCCTATTCAGTGAACGCTTACAACATCGAACATGCAGAACAACAAATTTTTTCCTAGGGAAAAAATTTGCTGTTCCAAAACACATACACACAACACAAGCACACCAAACAAACAGCAATTCACACACATACACCTAAAATCTTACATCTAACCCTACACTAAACTGTACATACACTATTAACTATCCACTTACCTTAACCCAAACCCTAACCCTAAGGTCCGTCACTATTGCACACTCACCTCACCTACACGCTAGCCCTAACTCACCTACCCCCACCCTAACCCTCACGTCCACACAATCGCACACTTACCTGACCCACGCCCTAACTCTAACTCACCTAATCCGTGCCCAATCACACACTTACCTGAACCCGACCCATATCTTTCCGCCACAGTGCTGAAAATAGCGAAGTGACAGAAACGGACAACCAAATTCTTTCCCTAGGAAAGAATTTGGTTTTCTGTAGCTTCGCTATTTTCAGCGTTCGCTGAATAGGGTTCGATATTAGAACATTCGAAGTTTTGAAATTTTGATGTTCTAATATAGATCCTCCATGGGATCTGACAACATCCAAGGCTGCCTTCTACACGAACTACAGAATGAACTGGCACCCTACCTAAGTACCATGTTCAGTCACAGCCTCACCTCAGGCTTTGTGCCCATTGAATGGCGCACCGCGACAGTTATCCCACTTCACAAAGGGGAGCCAAGACAGACCCCGGGAACTACCACCCCATTAGCCTGATGAGCCTGTTCTGCAAGGCCATGGAACGTATCATCATGGAACTCGTAAACAAAGACACTGGAGATCTCCAAACTCTGGACCCCACACAGTTGGGGTTTGTAAAAGGCAGTTCATGTCTCCTAAACCTTATAGGCTTCTTTGAAGCAGTCACCAAAGCCATAGATGAGGGTAAGGTGGTTCACACAGCCTATCTAGATCTCTCCAAGGCATTCGACACCATTCCCCACTCTGGAATTATAGATAAACTCACTAAACTAGGTATAAATCCCTATGTCACAAGATGGGTTGCCAACTGGCTTACTGACAGAACCCACACTGTGAAAGTAGCAGATTCCAAACCAGACTTCAGACCAGTGACAAGTGGAGTACCACAGGGTTCAGTCCTGGGTCCTCTCCTGTTTGGTATCTACTTCTCTGAAGTACAGGCAAACACAGAAGGTCTTTGGCTAACTAAGTTCGCAGATGACTGCAAACTAGGAGCCATAATCGAAACTCCTAATGATGTGGACATCCTACAAAAGGGCCTCACTGAGACAGATACCCGGTGTCAAAGCCACGGCCTCAAGTTCAATGCCAAAAAAGTGCATTGTCATCCCCTTTGGTAAAAACTCTGTACCCATGAACTACCACATAGGCAGTAGTCTACTTAACATCGAAAGTGTGATAAGAGACCTTGGGACACAGGTGGATACAGTAGTCTCTCCTTTGATAATCACATCACCACAGTGGTCAGGAAATCCTTCTATATGGCACACCTCATCACAAAAGGTTTCTCATCCAGAAAAAAAAGAGGTTATTGTGCCCCTCTACTCATCACTCATTAGACCCATTATAGAGTACAACGCCCCTTTTGGTATGTACCTCACAAGACATCTACAACAACTGGAAAGGCCACAGAAATACCTCACAAAGAGGATTACTGGCCTCAAACAGATACCCTACGCAGACCGTCTCAAAAAACTCCAGCTTTACTCCATTGCATATCGCCTAATCAGAGGCAATGTCTACAACATACAAAGCTATGTCAAAGCCAGAGCTGTTGGACATGCTCCACTTAAAGAAATCCCAATCCCTCCGAGCTACATGCTCTAGGGACCTAAATCTTGTCACCACAATAAACAGAACATGCTGGGGGGATAGATTCCTGTCCCGGAGACTTCCCATACTCTGGAACAGACTACCTATATATGTCAAACAGAGCTCCTCATTAGCACTCTTCAAGAAAAATCCTGATTATTGGATGGAAAATAGGAAATTCACCCCGGGGTGGTGAAAGCCAGGGTACCTTTTTGACTAGGCTTGTATAGGCTCTAGGGCCAATAGCCTAGTACCTGCCTATGAACCTATGAACCAAAGTCTGGAAGGTTTAGGATTTTTGCTTGGAAGTGTTTGCATAGGCATTTTTATAACTGAAGCAGACTTTATAGAGATGTTTTCCTCAGATAGTAAATGCTGGATGTATGATGGGACTGAGACAGGTACTTGGGAGCATTTTTTTTAAGAATATAATGAGTTAGAAGATTTAAAACTTTCCTCTAGAGTACTTTGTCAGAAATTCTGGGGGATAAAATGGTTTTAACTAAGGAAATGATTACTTTGACCTGGGATGTAGGATCCGAACTGACCAGACATGGAAAGGCCATACTAAGTTTATAGCTATTAGCTGCCAAAAAAGCAATTACTAGAAAATCAAAACCATAATCTAAACTAATCATAACTGAAGTATTGCCACTCTGGTAAAGTAGAAGGATAAAGCTCTCTCTACGAGTCCTACCAACCCAGGGTTGATTGGTGGCTCTGGTGACTGACTGAGCAGTAGGGGTGGATGAACAGTTCCATGGGTGTTCCTGTGACAATCTCTGGTGGAAGTTGGGGATGTCATGATGAGGGGGAGTGGCCCAAAAAGGGTAAAGGGTGGTGGAAAAAGCTGAGCTGCCATGGAGACAGGATGGTATGCGACACATCCCCATTGCACACACACCCCTTAGACAAGCCATAGAAACCACAATGAGAGGGGAAATTATGGGCTAGGTCATTAAAAGTAAATACCTCTATGGCTGAATGAAGATGGCTAGACCACAGGATGTCCATAGGATCTACACCAGCTGCAGCTATGTCAGAAAAGGTCCCAGGACACAGAAAAAGCTGGTAGACCTGGTGATAGATGTGGGGCTCTGGGCAAAAAGGACAATGGATGATACATTGTAGCAAAGTATTCAAAAACTGTAATTTAATAATTAAATTTTATGAAAAAAATAAAATAACTGAAGGCAGGATCTTTAGAAAAAGGAAGGAACAAATTAAATAGAAAAAAAATGGAATCGGTGAGATCAACACCCACAGAATAATGTTCAGGAGGAGGAGGAGTGAGGTTTAAGAAAAAGGCAGAAATTGAGCAATTCATGTAATGCTGGAGTCAATAATTAAAAATATGTAAAATGCATGAAAAAGAAAAAGGTTTGCTATAGTTTGTTTTCTTGTCAATTATTGTCTGTGTACCTAGGTCATGGTCAACAATGTGAGAATTTAATAGTGGTGTATTAAAAAAGCTGTTATTAGCAATAAACAAAAAAAAAGTTAAGTGAAACGGACCACTTGGAGTCATTATTTTTATTTATAATCAGTTACCATATTACCATAGAAATGGGCTAAAATAGTACAGTACATTCCATACCTCTGCAGATCAGGCTTGTAAAGATTATCTTCCTTGAAGGCATTACTGCCAAGACGTCAAAGAAAGAATAAAGATTTTAGAACTCTGTGGTGGTCACTGGTCTGTGGTTTTTGTAAAGATTATGGGTCTATGTCTGTGGTGGGTCCACACTTGTGAAACCACTGTTTGCCGTAATTCAGGAAAAAATCCTGTGGTTAAGCCTAAGTTAAACAATTTGAGGACAGGTTCTGAGAAGGCATGTTTAAGGTCATTTATTAAACATCTCGGTATGTTGTATTTTTGATCTTTGATAGCATCTGCAGAACATGTTCCCTGGTGATATGTTGAATTTGGATACATGTTTCAGGGATAAAATTTGTACTAAACTTGTTGGTTAGTGTCTTGGTGAAAGTCTGTTGCATCTTAGTGGGTGATCTTGTTTAGGATAACTTCTCAGCATCTATGGATATTGTTCCTTAGATTCCTAATGTAGTTAAAGAATGAATTATAGCTATCCATAGCTTCAGAAGCTTGTAGGTTGCTCTACTAGTCTTAGTAGAGTTTTTTTATTAACCTGGTACTATCTTTGTTGTTAGGACTTTTAGTTTGGTTGTATAATTTAAGGAGTTTGTTTTCTCTTGTTGTGGAGTTTATTTATATTAGTGGACCATCAGAGTAATTTGTTTTTGAATTTTCCATTGTATTCTGCTCTTTTTGTGACTTCCAATTCTTTGCATTTTATTTACGTGAGCACAGATCTCTTTTGTAAAACTGATTATTAACATTGTCTAAAATGCTCTCATAAGTACATTTAGAGGTTTTGTCATGTAATTGTATGTGGTGTGCCCGTCTGAAGTCCTTAACTTCAAAAAAGTTGGCGGCATGGTCTCTGAAGAGTTAAGGTAAATATCACAAGTTTATATAGTTCAACTTAACTGGGGAAGGAAAAACCAGAGCCAGGATATCATGTTCTTTGCTGCATTTATTAACTCTCTCCCAGAGAATTATTGTTAAGTCCAAGAGCTTCTGGATATATCCTACTTTAAAGGTATAGGTAGTCCAGTTAATTGTGAGGTAGTTAAAGTCTCCCACATTAATGGGGTTCTTGCTAATAGGGAATTCTTTGAATATTTTAAGGACTCTAACATGATTGTCTGAAGATAAGGAAGGGGGCCCCATAGAAGGCTATAAGATGATAGTTTGTATTGTTTATGCTGATCTGGAGTTCTGAGAGTTATGTTTCTGGATCTCTGGAAATGTCAGGAGATGATATGAACCTTGTCAAATATGAAGACATAACCATGTTACCTTCAAGCCTGAAGGCATGACACAGACAACACTTAGGTATGGATGGAGTGCTTTCTTTACATTTAAACCAAGTCTCAGTTCTTACATGGATATGTTCCAGATGCAAGATAACCTCAAGATCAGTCAATTTATTGCTGGGATTTCTAGCATAGAGAAGAACCACTTTATTGTGGTCCAAATTGAGGTTTGACAAATTTGCTACATTAGCAAGACTCTGCCTAAAAAAACACCATGAGAACCATCAAAGTCTTTAGCAGTATAGCGAGGGTCTTGAACGAGAGGTGCAAGTCATCCCTTGAGAAGCTAGTTGGACTACCCATAATCTCATCCCATGCTGACATATATGGGATCCCCCTGAAATGACACCAACTATTCAGCTAATTATTGAAGCCAATTATCTTTTCTTTCAACCTAGGCATCGCTTTTGTAGAAGGAAGGCTTCAAATCAGAACAGATTTTATCTACATTTGTCATATGTATGAAAAGTTCTGACATGTCTCCCTACATGTAGCTCAGCATTTTGCATCCCAGGTCATTCACTCCTACATAGACCAGCACCATGTCACAGTCATACTTGTAAGGGCAAAGGATCTTTAGGCTCCTTGTAACGTCAGAGATTCTGGCACCCAGGAGGCAACTGACTATAATCCTATCCTTGTGAGTGGAGAATATGTATGCCAAATAACTGCGACACTAATCACCAAGAAATTTTTGTATGAAAATTTTTTTAGGAGCACAGGACAGACAGTAATCTCACTTCTGGTAACTAAATACTCTAGGTGTGCATGGAGGGCATGAGTTTGAGAATTTTTGCTGACCTCAAGTCTTATTAGCTCTTGGAGGCTTTGGTAGCTATTTATACTGACCTCACCATATGACATTTTAACATAATTTTTTGAGAATGTGGTGGATACGAGAGTGACTATGTGATGCCCACTGTGCTTGGTTGTTTCTCATAGGGACAGAGATAATTGTGTTAAGTAAGTAAGAATTTGTTGTCAATGAGTATAAAGCAGTTCCTACAGTGCTTAAGGCCACCAAGTACCAAGAAAAGAAAACAGAAGAACAAGTTTACTGACCTTCTATAATGTCCTATACTTCAGGTATTTCATGGATAAGCTCACAGGGTAGATAAACACGACAAAGTAGCTTAATTTAATTTGTTTGAGAGGTGCAAAGGCTGGACTATTTGTAGGGACTGAACAGGTTAATTCTAGTTTATGAAACAGTGCACAGGATAAACTATTGAAGAAATAAGTGGTTTTGTGGGGGGAAGTACATTGGAATTTGTATTTAATAAGTGAAAGATGACAGCAGTTGTGGGGTTTGAGTACTATAAACTACAGTGGATCACTTAAACAGATAACTGGGTTCCATTGCTGCTCTACACAAATGACCCGTACTTATTGACAATAAGTCACAATAATCAAGATACTAGTAATGACAGTGGTAAATAACAAGCTTAGAAGTTGTTTAATCAAGCAGGACAAGAACTTAAGTGAAATAGGTCACAATAATCAAAGTAATAGCAATGTCAGTAGTAACCACATAACATGCATACAAGTAGTTTAAGCTATAAGCAGGACTAAATCTGTAGTTAGAAGTGACAGAGAGTATCAAAATGATTGTCAAATCACACCTATGGGCAACTAAGAACAACCCTGTACAAACAAACCTATAGCAACACTAACACTGACACTGAAGGCTCAAGTGAGCACACTAGCCAACAACAAAAAACAAACCAGTCACTTGGAAAGGGAACTTCAGAAATGCACACACTGGCTACTATCCAGTGCCGATTACCACCATCACACATGATGTGCAACTTGGCTAAACTCTGCTTAAAACAAGACTGAAGTCAAGCAACAGAGCAAAATTTAAGACTGTACAGGCAAGCAATGATGAAGAGACACTCGCAATGCTAGCTCACTTCTAGCAAATAATATCTCAGAACACAGCAAATTTCTCTTTTGCAAAAGAAAAAAAAATATGAAACTTTAAAACTATTAATCAGGCAACACAAGGCTCAATATTACTTGACTTCCTTTGATTTTTATTAGTGAACATCTCTGACACAGCATTTTAAGGAACTTTTGAATGTTAGTTTTAAAGACTAGCTGAGTTAGCTGTTTTTTTTTTTTTTTCAAGTAACAATAGTTTTAGGTCAGCTTCTTGAAATGGTAGAAATTTGAACCTATGATCAATAGGTGTTACATAGGCTGAGCTGGTTTGTGTTGCAAACAGATTTGTGACACTTTGGCCAGTATAGTGTATTTGATGTAACCAGCCTCCAGCCCCACTCACTGACTTGCTTCAGCCAAATACTGCATACATAATGCAAAACAAAAACACTAAACACCACAAGAAAATAACTTTGCAGTTTTACATAAAATGCAGTGCAAAAAGACTGCAAAACCAAATACTATCAGCAAATCAGGAGAGTAATATTTATTTTTATTTATTTTATTTTGAAAATATGTTTCCTTCTGTGGTGAAGGCACTTGGGGGTTATTAAAAGGAGGAACATCAACTTTATGCTAAGAAAAAATTATGTGGATAGATTTTTTTTTATCTGAAAACTGGAGTACAACACTTAGTTCAGGCTCAGAACCCTAGCTCAGGGCTACACTGTTTATCTGAGATGCAATTCTGGGTATCTAGCTGATAAACTTGGATATTAAAATGTGCCTTAAGTGTTTTTATTTGATCTGAATATAGAATCCCATGAGAATATATTGCACCTACCCTTGCTTACATGACATAGTAGATATGGAGATAAATACAGGAAAGAAAATGCAAAATTTCACAAAATGCCAAAAAGAAAGGGTCTATATTAAAAGCCTGAAGAGGTGTTTCAGCGAACACCTCTTGCTCGACACGTAATGAGCAAGCGCACTAAAGCGCGAACGCTCAAAACAGCGGTTTCTTTCCCTGGGAAAGAAACCACTAGCACACACACACTTTAAAACATGACATGGGGGTCTTCGCCCCCCACACCCCCTAACTAAATATACCAACTCCGAGATTGCACTGCAGTGAGGAAAGGGGCAAACACACGGGGATGCCAAGTGATTTCTTTCCCAGGGAAAGAAATTGCTGTTTTGAGCGTTCGCGCTTTAGTGCGTTCACTCATTACATGTCAACCAAGAGGTGTTCACTGAAACACCTCTTCGGTCTTTTAATATAGACCCAAAAAGAAATAAACTCAGGCATAAAGTAAGCATAACAATTAAAATTATGCTTTCTGTGCATGTGACACACGATGTTGGACTAAATGAAAGGAAAGCCATTTTTTGACAGATAAATGGGATTTGTCCTTTCAGAAAACCAGCCACATGACTCAATTTCAAAATATGAAAAGTACTCTTAAAAACAAGCTAAAAAAGTGTTGCTGTCAAATTCATGTAATTTTAAGGCATCACAACAAAGGATTGACAAGAGAAGTTAAACAAATAAAAAATGAAGTCATGGAATATGTTTGAAGTGAAAGATTTAGTCCAGAAAAACTAACATGGGTAAAGTCGCAGCAAAACAGAACAATGAGTCCCCAGATTAAGGAGCACCAAGTGGAGTGGGAGGTAACTGAAGAAGAAGTATGGACATGGGAAAGAAAGATTTCTGGCATGGTGCAATATTTGTGCAAATGAGAAAGCAAAATTAATTAATATAAAAAAGAGGACCAAAGATATTTGAAAAGAAATACAAGCAAAGTCACACAAATGTGGGAGATTTCACAATGCAAAATAAGAAATCAAGGGGGAAAATAGAAAAGAGGATTAGGAAGGAAGAAGTTGAACAAATAGGAAAAAAAAGTTATGTACTCACCATTAACATTCCATCTGCGTTGTCCATTTTTATTCTTCCTCAACATTTGGGTTCAGATCCAATCTTTGGATCCAACTTGGCCACCTGTTCCAGATCGTAGAATACTTGAACTCTCGAGCTCCTCCCTTTACCCATAATCCCCCACCAACCTAACATGCCTCAGATCGTTTGCTGCCTATGAAGTTAGTTATTTATTATTCATAGCACAGTAGGAATTAAGAAAGGAAGGAATGGAAGCTGGAGCTCAAAAGAAGAACAGAGGTTCATCCAATACTCTTCAATCTTTCCAGGAGTAAAACAAGGACTGAATAAGGTGGGTGGGAAGTTGAGGAAGAATGAAAATGGACAACACAGATGAAACATTCTAGTGAGTACATAACTTTTATATCCAATGTTGTCATTTCATTCATTCCTCAACAGTTGGGACAGTACCTAGCTACCTAAATCCTGGGAGGACTCTATGAAAGGACATTCCAGAGGACAGCTGAGCCAAAAGCAGCTCTTCCCCTAGAGACCAGATCCAACTTGTAAAGATTAATAAAGGTATGAGGATTATCCCAAGATGCAGTTGCGCAAATATCATCCAAGGAGGTTCTAGACAAAAAGGCTGAAGAAGTCGCCATGGACCTCATAAGAGTAGGCTCTTGGAGACTTTGGTAAAGACAAATCTACTTTCTCATAAACAAATGTAATACAGTCAGTTAACCATTTAGCCAAAGTTACTTTAGATACTGGTTTGCCTAACTTTAAATTAGAAAAACAAGCAAACAATTGTTCAGATTTTCTTAAATCTTTGGTTCTATGAAGGTAAAAACACAACTATCTGTGGACATCCAAGAGATGCAACATATATTCTCCTTTGTTTGAAAAGTTAGGAAAAAAGACTGGGAGATTAATGACCTGACTATGGGATTCTGACATGACCTTTGGTAGAAAGGAAGGATTGGTCTGTAAAGAAACTCTGTCTTTGTGAAAAATTAAATAAGATGGTTTAGAAGACACTGCTTGAAATTCAGACACTCTTCTTGCAGAAGTGATAGCTTCTAGGCAAGCAGTTTTCCAGGTCAAAAACTTTTAATAAGACTTAGCTGATCATTCAAAGGGGGTTGTGTCGAGGCCTGAAGAGCAATATTTAAATCCCAAGGAGGTCTAAGTAGGCAAGTTCCTCTGAGAAAGGCTTTATAAAGCCTAGAAGAAGCTAAAGTAGAATTATCTACACCAACATGAAAATTGGAGATAGCTGCTAATTGTACTCTGATAGACGAGGAGCTGGCACCCTCACTGAAAATGGTAACTTTGAAATCTTTTTGTGGGCCAAAAAACAAACTTTTCCCATTTACTTTTGTAAATCTTCCTAGTGGAAGCTTTATGGGAAGATAAAAAGATATGTCGGATGGGGGAAGAGAGCCTGGGTTGTCTAGCAATCAGAGGAACTAGAGAAGCCATGCAGACAACTTGAGGTCTAATATGTTTGAATGAGTCATGCCTGTCAGGTGAGACAGGAAGTCTGGAGGTGGATCCAGAATCCATGGTGGATGAAGAAGATGCGGCCAAAAGAAGGGGAACCAGATCTGACAAGGCCAGTAGGGGGCAATGAAGATAACTGTGCTCATTAATCAAGACACTTTCTCGAGAAATTTGAGAATGAGGGGTAAGTGGGATAAACACAAAGGAGACCTAAGGGCCAGTTGTGAAGTACAGCATCCCTTGGTGACTCCCCCAATGGGGGATCAGGGCAAAGAACCTGCTGCACTTGTTGAGGGGAGATGCAAAAAACATTGCAGCATGGTTGGTCCCATCAATGGAAAATCATCTTTGCCATAAAAGAACCTGCTGCACTTGTTGAGGGGAGATGCAAAAAACATTGCAGCATGGTTGGTCCCATCAATGGAAAATCATCTCTGCCATACTGATGTCATGAGGCATCAGAATGGACCTGTTTAACTTGTCTGCAGTCATGCTGGACTTCCCTGCGATGTGTGTCACTATCAGACAGTGACTGGAGGAGATCGCCCTTTGCCATACTCTCATAGCTTCTTGACAAAGAGGATAAGATTTGGTTCCTCCTTGTTTGTAGATGCACCAAACCACCAACATACTGTCCAACTGGACTGTGATGATTGTACCAGTTGGGAAAGTGTCTTGAAAGGCCTGCAACGCCAGGACATTGACATGTGTGTTGGCCTCTTAAGGGGACCGTGTGCCTTGTACTGCCCTTCCTAGGAAGTGTCCCCCCACCCAATCTGAAAGGTATCTGTGGTTACAGTGACCTTGGGTTGAGGGAGGATAAAGGGACAGACTTCTTGTATTTGATTGGAATGGATCCACCAGAGGAGGTAATTTTTGCAAGCCTGAGTTATTCTGATTGCACTAGATAATGAGTGCTGGAGAACAGACCATTAAGTTGAGAGTGTCCATTGAAGGATTCTCATATGGAACCTTGCCAGCGGTAAGACAGCGATTGCTGCTGACATGGATCCCAAGGCTTGGAGTATCAGACGTGCTGGGAGAGAAGAATTTTGAGCTATCTTTTTGACCTGGAATCGAATAGTTTGTGTCCAAGAAAGAGGAAGGGAAGCTATCTGAGTGGCTGTATTGAAGTGAGCACTGATGAATTTTAAAGTCTGACATGGAGTGAGTTGAGGTTTGTTGCAATTGACAGATATCCTCAGATGACAGCACAGCTGCAGGAAGTAGTTCCTTGCATGAATTAGTTGATGCCTGGTTGGAGCAGTCAGGCACCAGTCCTCCAGATATGGATATACTCAGAATCCTTGCAGTCTCAGGTGAGCTGGTACAACTGCCATGCACTGGTAAACATCTGGGAGGCTGTGGTGAGACCAAAGGGCAGTGCTCTCAACTGGTAATGACGGTCTCCAAGCTAGAAGCGTAGATATCTTCTGGATCTGCTGTTCATTTTGATATGATAGTACGCATCTTGCTCAAGCACATCCAGTTGTCCTTGTGCAGATATTGCAGAATGGACTGAACTGTGACCATCTGGAACTTTGTGTACTGAACCGAGTGATGTAATTTGCTGAGATCCAAAATTAGTCTCAAGTCCCCTGTCTTTTTTGTCTTTTCTGGCACTAAAAAGAATCCTGAATAAGTTCCGGACTCTCTCTGGTCTGGGGGTACCTCTTGGATGATTCTTTTTTCTAGCAGCTTTTTTATTTGTAGTGCTGCTGCTTCCCTCTGACTGAGTGGAACATCAGGGATTTTTTTTTAAAAAAGATGGTGGCTGTTGAAAAATGGTATGATAAAACCTCTGGACATAATCCTCCACACCCAAGAATTTTTAGTGATATCTAGCCAGGTTCTCTCGACCCCTCGACTGCCTCCAGAGATGGACAGTCGGGCCAGCATTCAGAAGTGCTGATGGGATCTCTCTGAGAAGGAATCTCTAGAACCACCTCTGCTGCAGGGGTAGTGTCTTCTATTTGTACTCCCCCCTCTGCCCCTGAGGGAACTGCCTCCTCATGCATCTTGAAAGGGGCCCTGGAATTTCCTGAAACACATCTTTCTACCACGTTTTTCTAGAAAAGGACCATTGAGGAGAAGAAAAATGTATGCCCACAGCAGACAAAGTTTTCCAAAGCAGACACAGCCAGGTGATGATCTGGGGGAACCCTTTCCCCTCATCAAAATCAGTGTTTTCAGTGACTGTCTCTTGTGGAGAGTTTAAGTGCCTCCTTTTGCATGTCCTCTTCCAAGGGACCTCCTTGGTGGAATACTCATGGGAGGTATTGGAAGAGATGACGATACCCTGCTGGGTAGCCTATAGATTAGTTCTGACTGGCTGTCCTGGTAGAATGGATGAAAGAGGCTCTGGATGCAAAATCAAATGAGACAGGGAAGACAGATCCGAATAGGGCAGAGCTGTCTGAACTCGTGGCATAGAATTTACTCTCTCCACTAACTTAAAAGCAGAGTGCCTAGGAGAAGCAGAAACTAATGAATCTGACTTAGCAGGTTTATGGGCCATCGGATCTCACTGTCCCACAGGCAAACCACCTGAGTTGACTCCAACACTCAGAGCCAGCACCAATGCTATGGTTCTGAGAGCTGTCTGGCACAGAGGTACTCAGGGCTGGACAGCTCAGAGAAACCATCAGAGTCGAAGATGCCAACATCTTTGAATCAGAGGAACATGATTCCAAGGTTTTCAGAAGCATGCATCAGAGAAGGAGATATGATAGGCGGAGTGGTTCTGTGGATGGTCTCCAGAACCAATGGGGTCGGAGCCGAAAGGACTCCTGCTTGAATTTGTGTCCTGAGGAACTTCATCATCCTATCCACATCTGCCTCGGATAGGTTCTTGGAAGACCAAAAGAGAAGAAGCAGTAAAAGAAGGTCTCGAATGATGATAAGGAGATTGTTCCAGAAAAGGTGATGGAAGCCTGGAAGTGATCGCCTCTGATATTAAATGAAGAGAATGGATCTGTGGAAATCTTTTAGATCTTAACTGCAGATCCAACACTCTTGGATCTGACTTTCTCATAAGTTTAGCCTGTGGCTCCAAAGATGGAGCTAAAGTCAAAGCAGAGGGGCATTCCAGGGATTTCTTATGAGATTTTTTTGGCCACAGAGTTGTCCTTTTTTCTTGTTTCTTGGGGGTTTGAGCCCCAGTAGCTGTTGAGGAAGATTTACAGGGAAGTAAATCTATGAGGATCAATTTGTTTTTTTCTATCTATAAGAACTCATGAGTTGAAGCGCTTGCATAAGTTACATTCAATGTCTAGGCGTTTAGGGCCTAGACAGACAATAAACACACTCAGTGTGTGTGTCTAAACTGGGGATTTTATGCCCACACACCACACATTTCTTAATGCCGGACAGCTTACATGACATGTTAAAAAGTTTAGTCCAACTAAATAAGAAAAAAAATACAGAAAAGAAAGTAAAAGGGAAAGAATTACCAGAGATGGTAATTTAGAGTACTATAACATTACAAGTGGAAAAAAGGGAAAGAACTACCAACAATGGTATTAACAGTACTCAGAGAGTATGAGAAAAAAAGGGCTAAAGGCAAGAAAGGGTAATAAGTAAGAAATGAAGTAGCTAAACAAGTTAAACTTGCTGACTATTGAGAATTAATTGAAGAAAGATGAACTCAAAGCTCAAGAGCTCACAATCTACATCTGATTGCAATGATGGCAAATGAGATCTGAGGGATATTAGGTTGGTGGGGACATATAGGTAAAGGGAGGAGCTCGAGAGTTCAAGTATTCTGCCATATGGAAGAAGCTGCTGAGTCGGATCCAAACACAACTGTTGAGGAATGAATGAAAATGACAACATCAGATCTGAAGTTATGGATTATTTGCAAGATGAAGGATTTAGTGCAGAAAATCGAGCAAAGGTAATTCCACAGTAAAATAGAATATCAGTTCCTAGATTAAGGAGAAACAGATGGAGTGAGAGGCATCTCAGGACCAGTACGAGAGTTCAGCTGAAATTGCACAGCAAGGGAAGAAGTGGAAAATAGTGGCAACTCGAATGCAGGTAATGTTGAGAGGTGATATGCTAATGAGTTCCCATACAAAGGAGCAGCAACTGAAGCAGGGTGCATATGAAGAGGCAACGCCACAGGAAGATGTTCTAAAACTTTCTGCAGAATACATACAGGGAATGGAAGGCAAAGAAGGTGCTCTCAGTCTAGAAGAAAATGATCCAAGGGAACAGCTGCTTTATTTAATAGAGATAGACATATTAAGAGTTGTTGTCTTTCGGCTTTTCCCGGTTAGGGGTCGCCACAGCGGAACTCCGGTCCGCTAATGAATGGCAGTAGATTTTCACGAATGCTGAGGTGCCAGTTCGACGTCCAACCTTCAACGAAGGCACGGCCATTTACGCATGTCTTTTGAATGCCCACCCAACCGCGGGGAGGACATGCAGACTCCACACAGAAGGCACTCCCCGATAGACATATTAAGAGTGATGAAGAAATTAGATTTCAGAAAGTAAATAAGACACAAAATGTTAGAAGTTTGGTATAACAGATAAACACAGTAACTAGGGAATTAAAATAAATTATTGTGATGTAGCAGAAACAAACAGGATATATTACTATGCAGCTAAGTTAATAACAGTTAAAGTCTTACCACACAAACACAGAAAAATAAGGAAAAGGAAGGGTAGAAACAAAATGTCACCATGGAAGCACTGAATAAAGAAAACTATAAAACAGTTAAGGCAATCAGTATCACTATTAGAAGAATACAGACCAGGGAACATATATCATACACTATTGCAAATAATAAACTAAAAATATCAGCACAGGCAGAAAAACTTAAAAGATATGCAGATAAATATAAAGGAAGAGTACAAAATAAGCAATTCACTGATGATGACTCAAAAAAATTATATAGAGAACTTGGAAACAAAGCAAAAAGAACAGACACCACCAAAAAAAGGAAAAAAGACACATTTTGGAAAATGTTTATGCAGACCCTGTCAAACTTAATAAATATGCTGAATGGAAAGAAAATTTAAAAGAAACAGTAAGGAGTTCTAATGTAGAGAAAATAAAATGGGATGAAGTAACAGCTGGAGAAATTGAAATAAATTTATGAAAAGCTCCTAGTTGGAAAACCCTGGGCCCAGATGCAGTACCTAACTTTTGGCTAAAAAGTATTAACAATTTTGCAAAAAATGTAACCCTGATTAAGAATTACTTACATGCACATCGTGAATGGACACCAACTTAAGAGTAAACCTGCAAGTCATTCTTCAGACTATAGACCAGTAACATGCCTTCCAAACTATATACTGGAATTGATGCCGATAGAGATTACAGTCATTTAGGAAAAAAATCAAATACAGCAATAGAACAAAAGGGTAACAAAAGAAAGTCATATGGAACAAAGGATCATTTGTTGCCAAATAAAACCATAACAGATTATTGTAAAAAGAGGAAGAATCTAAGTATGACATGGATAGATTACAAAAAAAGCATTTGACAGCATCCCACATTCATAGATAAAGGAATGCTTACTACAGTGACAAATTATATTTCAGTGGCCATGAAAGAGTGGCAAACCACTTTGAAGCTAAGCCATGACTAAGGTCAAATTATCATCCCAGGGATAAAAATTCAAAGAGGGACATTCCAGTGTGACTCTTTGTCACCAATGATTTTTGTCTTGCCCTTAACCCATTAAGCTATTTACTTAACAGATTAGACCATGGTTACAATTTGGCTCCCAGAAAACAATCTTGTTTAAAGACTTCTCTTAACTACTTTTTGTGGATGACATAAATTGTATAGTTTATCAGATGAGGAGTAGAAAGCACAGCTGCAAGTGGTTAAAACATTCTTATATAATACAAGAATGTCAGTTGGTCTTGATATATGTACAAAAGCAACCTTTAAAGCAGGAAAGCTGCAGCACCAAGAAAATATTAATCTGGGACAGGAATGTGATATAAAGAAACTCGAGCAGAAGGGAATATATATATATTAGGGAACTGAAGAAGGATCAATAATAAAACATGAACAAATGTAAATAAAACTTAGTAAAGAATACATTAGAAGACAAACTAATAACTGAAAACTGCCTTGACATTTAGGAATAAAGTCCAAGCTATAAACTAGTTTGCTCTTCTTCTTCCAACTTATACCTTTGGAGTAAATGACTGGCCCCAAAGGGTACTGGATTATTTCAAAAATGAAAAGAAGATAAATGTTTTATGCTGATGAAATGATATATGAAAATCAGTGTACATCAAGATTATATATTCCTCATTCTGAAGGAGGCATGTTCCTCCTCGAAATTGATTACACGCACAGATTTGCAGTCATGGGACTGTACACAAATCTGCTGATCTCACCAGATCCAAACATAGTGAAAGTTTTAAAACATAAGGAGAATTCAAAGATGACTTCTCTGCTTAGTTTAACAGAAGTATATCGGTACCAAGTTGGAATGGAAATCAAACCAGAAGTACACAAAAATCAGACAGCAACTGAATGTGCCAAAAAACAAAAGAAAGAATACAATGGGGCAGGATGAGGTAAGAAGGAAATAAATTTGGAAAAAAATATTGCGCCAAGTACAGAGATTTCCTGAAACAACCTTATGACAATCAGGATTTGACACACAAATGGTTAAGGAGAGGTGAACTGAAATCAAAAGATGAGAGGTTAATAATGGTAGCCCAGGATAGTACACATTGAACTTGGAGAAACTGACAAATGCAGGTTCTGTAAAAAAACTAGAAACAGTCACACATCTTACTGCTGGGTATGATACACTCATGGCAGAGGGTCAGTATACTGAAATGCCCAATAATGTTGCAAGACTGCTGCACTGGTGATTCTCCAAACACTACTATACTAAAATAAGTTGAGAAGCATAAGCTCAAAGCATTGTAGAGAATGATGACGTTTATATCACCAACAGTTTAAAAAATATGTGTGTGAAAACCAGATATAGTAGTCCAGGAAAAAAGACTAAAGTTACACTTTTAACTGAAATTAATGCACACACAGCCAGGAAATGGAACAGCTTGTTGTAAGTTCACCAAGGCAGATTCAGTAAATCCAGGTAGGCACCAAACGAATTCAAATAATTCCTTTATTCAGAACCACAGAATAATAACACACAAGCGCTTTCGCTCAGAGGAATTCTGAGCTTTATCAAGTGACACCATGCTGTTGAATCAGGTGTCTTATATACCTTGAAAATCCTAGGTTAATTAGAAAGCACTACCAATTAACATTTTAAAGAGACTGTGCACTATTCCACATGCTTAAAAATTCCTTTAAAACAAAATATATAAAAAAATATAATAGATTGCTTAAAAATAATGCATTAATGCATCTGTCACTACTAAAAATGCTGATAGCTTAAAAATAAACAAAACATTGTGCACTGTTACCATAGTGTTTAACTTTGTAATAAAATTTGCTTTGTGCAAAAAGTTGCACTTCTTTTGAAAATTGGGATGAGATGGAGTGACTTGACGTACCAACTGTTGTTCGTGTAAGTATAATATAAGGCTAATGCCTAGTATGGGTATGACAATATTTTTCTTTTTCTTGGTCTTGTTGACAACCCTGCTGGAAAAAGAACACTATATCTTAACCAAGTTAAACTATGCTGTACAATAGGTCTTTCCTTAACATAGACTTTGTATAGTGTAGCATTAAGTGAAAATCATGCCCATGTGTATGAGTACTTGCCATAAGTAATTGTGTGGGGAATGTCAAACTAAAGTCTTGCCCTTCTTAGTTTCAATAGCGCTTGATACTGATCAAGCTGTTAAGCCCAGGGGTCTCCCAGCATCTAACTTTAATTGCCAGAGGAGTTCTCGATATTCTAAAGTTGATTCCCAATCACCCCCCCTGGCATCAGGCTTAACTTGCTCCAGTACCATAAATTTCAGTTTTATGTTTGGACAGGTCAGGAGTGCTTATAAAAAGCGTTGGTTTCCTTCTTTTGTTTATATCATAAAATGCTCGTATATCCGCTTGGAATTCCCTTTCCGTTTTGCCTACGTAGAAACTGCTGCATGTGGTGCAGAAGCCTAAATAGACCACCCCTTGCTACCACATGTGAAATGGCCTGTGGGGTAGATTTTAAACCTTCTGGATGGAATGGTGATACTTTTTCTTCCAAGATGGCATGGCATTGGCTACATGCCCCACATTTAAATGTTCCCTTTCTTGCTGGGTTAGTTTTCCTTGTAATGTTCTGCTTTTTCTCAAACATTTCCTTGAGATTGGTACCCCTTCTCCTTACAAATGAAGGTTGGTCAGGCAATAGCCCTTAAACTCTTCAAAGAGGGCAAGTACAGGCCAGTACTTTCTTACAGATTCCTCCATTTCCCTTGAGTGCAAAGAGTAGGTGTAGATAAAACTGTTCTTAAATTCATTGTTGATAACGGGAACAGAGCTAGCTGGTATGCCCGTTCCCTTACCCAGAAGGGGTGGATAGACAGTTCCTCTTTTGGAATTTACCTCCTCGACCAGGCTTTTGAAGAGGTCCAGAGGATAGCCCTTTCTAAGAACAGACTTTCCAAAAACCTGACCTCTGCCATGTAGTCGTCATGTCCACTGCAAATCCTGCTTGCCCTGATGAGTTGTCCTTTGACAATGCCTTTTTTCTGGAAAAAAGGATGTGCACTCTCAAAGTGCAGAACAGAGTTGGAAAAAGTAGGTTTTCGATACAGCTTAGATTGAAAACTGTTCTCCAAGTAATTCTTGTATATGGTGACATCCAAATAATGCAATTGGTCTGGATCGGTGGAGTGAGTGAACTGCAGAAAATTGGTACTTGCATTGATGTGAGCAAAAAACCTCAAAAGCTCATCCTCAGACCCTTGACACAAGATGCAGATGTCATCAAGGTAACGTCTGTAGAGTAGTAGATGTTGCTCCCAAGGGGGGATCAATACAAACTTGTGCTCCCATACGTGAAGCACCACGTTGGCGTAAAGGTGGCACAGGATGCCCCCATTGCTACTCCTTTACTTTGCTTGAAGATTTCTCCATTGAAAAAGATGAAGTTGTTACGTAATATGATTTCCATGAATTCAATGACCAAGTTGCTTAGTCTGTTGTTCAAATCGGTTTCATTGGTGAGAAACTCACCAAACCAGTCCAGACCCTCATCATGTGGAATGCTAGAAAAGAGATCCTTGATGTCAATGGTCACCAGCAACAGGTCAGGAGAAAACTTGGTAGTAGGAAAATCACACAGAAAGTGCCAGGAGTCCTTGCATACATGCGTAAGCAGGGGGGTGAATCTCTTAGTCAAACAATCAATAAATTTACTGATGGGCTCCGTGATTCCTCCTGCCCCTGCCACTATTGGCCTGAATGCTGGTGGGTTAGTTCCCTTATGAATTTTAGGGATGCCAAACAAAACCGGTATCCTTGGTTTTTCTACATGTAAATAATTGTAGAGCTTCTCATTGATGGAATTTTGCAGCAATAAATCGTACAAATGGTAGTTGATTTGCGCTAGAGCAATATTGACTTCATTTCTTGAGACTGTTGAATATTGCCCATCATTTTGAAGCATGTTATGAATGTAAGCCTCATAGTCTGCAGCAAACATCAACACTACCCCTCCGCCTTTGTCCGGCTTCATTATCCTTACATTTTCGTCCTTTAACTGTTTAATAAAGTTGAACCCTTCTTTAGAGAAGTTGCCAGCTAATGAAGTCTTTCTGTCCATAGATATTTTCCTAAAATCCTTTTCCACCAAATTCTCAAAAAGATATGAGTGGGTGTAGTGGGGGGTTAAATACACTTCTGCGGCTTGGACCTGTCTCCATAAATTGCTGCCCCTTAAAATAGTGTGTTAAATTCAAACCCCTGGTAAAGAGTTTTAACTCAACCAGGGACTGTGAAAGATTCATAGGTCTAGAAGGCACAAATTGCAAGCCACGCGTGAACACGTCAAACACCCAGTCATCCAGTTCTAAGTCCGTGTAATTATAAATGGCAAAGTTATCCTTTCTTAAAATAGTACACATGTCATTAAGGCCCCTATACCATTGCCTTTAATACTGTTAATGTGGTCCACAGCAAATTCTGTGTTTGAAGTGTTTAGTGTTACTTCAAAAAAACTTTCCTCATTCACTACCTGCAGGTCCATACCCTGGGTGCCTGTTTGTGTCCCCAAACCCCCGGGGTTCTGCTGAAAATCCTGGTTGACACCCTTCCTACCCTTTTCAGCTAGCCTTTCACTTCTTCGAGGTGGCTCTTCCACCCCTTCGTGAACATTTTCCTCTTGGGCATGTACTACAGAAGGTACTTTGTTAGACACTCCTTTGGTATAACGGTTAGGGGCAGGGTAAGCCACCCCTTCCCTGTATTCTGCCAAGTCTCTTTCCAGCTTTCTCAATTTTCTGTTTAAAACCTTGTCACAAAACATATCAACTTTGTTAAACATTAGATCATAGTCACTTTTAAAAGCAGAAAGTCTGCATCAGTTGTTATTTTAGTATTCAATATTTCCAAATCCTCTAATAATGAACAAGCTTTACATTCATATTCAGAAATCATTAGGTTCAACATTTCCACACCTGCTCTATCAAAAATATCACATAACTTTTCATAGTAAGGAGTACCTGCTTGCACATTATTGGGAAATTTGTAAAACCTTAAACCTTTAGGAATACGTTTAACCCTAGAACATTCTCTAAGGTAATCAATCTCAAGCTGGTTAGATTTGAGCAAGTATAGCTTGTCTTTAAATTCATCAAAGTCTTGTTCAAATTTGGAAAAATTGTGATTGTTTACAGTACCTTTAGAAAAGCCAAACTGTTGTCCAGCCCATCTAGAAAAATTAAAGTCTCTAGGTCTATTCCCAGTTCTGTTGTTCCTTGTATTCTCATTCTCCTCGATTAATTCAAGTTGTTCATGGTTAACTTCATTGTTTCCTCGTCCCCCACGTGTTCCTGTTGTATCAAAGGTAGGTAAACCTTTGAAAAGTTCTGTTGTTGCACGCCCAGAGGATGCCTTGCCTCTAGCACCAGCTGCATGCTGTTGATTACAAGCAAATGCTGGTGAAACTGTACCATTAGATTTTAACAAAGAAGTAAGCTCTTTTAAAGCGTGTAAAACTTCATTAAATTCTGTGCGTGTAACAGGAGCTTCATTGTCAGCTCCTTGCAACACCTCCGGTGTTTCCGCAGCATTAAAAGTGTCCAATCCAGTAGCCATGGTGAGAAAAGCAGCAAAGAAGTCAAACAAACAGCAGAGAACCAAACCAGGAAGTAAATGCACACACAGCCAGGAAATGGAACAGCTTGTTGTAAGTTCACCAAGGCAGATTCAGTAAATCCAGGTAGGCACCAAGCGAATTCAAATAATTCCTTTATTCAGAACCACAGAATAATAACACACAAGCGCTTTCGCTCAGAGGAATTCTGAGCTTTATCAAGTGACACCATGCTGTTGAATCAGGTGTCTTATATACCTTGAAAATCCTAGGTTAATTAGAAAGCACTACCAATTAACATTTTAAAGAGACTGTGCACTATTCCACATGCTTAAAAATTCCTTTAAAACAAAATATATAAAAATATAATAGATTGCTTAAAAATAATGCATTAATGCATCTGTCACTACTAAAAATGCTGATAGCTTAAAAATAAACAAAACATTGTGCACTGTTACCATAGTGTTTAACTTTGTAATAAAATTTGCTTTGTGCAAAAGTTGCACTTCTTTTGAAAATTGGGATGAGATGGAGTGACTTGACGTACCAACTGTTGTTCGTGTAAGTATAATATAAGGCTAATGCCTAGTATGGGTATGACAATATTTTTCTTTTTCTTGGTCTTGTTGACAACCCTGCTGGAAAAGAACACTATATCTTAACCAAGTTAAACTATGCTGTACAATAGGTCTTTCCTTAACATAGACTTTGTATAGTGTAGCATTAAGTGAAAATCATGCCCATGTGTATGAGTACTTGCCATAAGTAATTGTGTGGGGAATGTCAAACTAAAGTCTTGCCCTTCTTAGTTTCAATAGCGGCTTGATACTGATCAAGCCGTTAAATGAGGGGTCTCCCAGCATCTAACTTTAATTGCCAGAGGAGTTCTCGATATTCTAAAGTTGATTCCCAATCACCCCCCCTGGCATCAGGCTTAACTTGCTCCAGTACCATAAATTTTAGTTTTATGTTTGGACAGGTCAGGGAGTGCTTATAAAATGGTTTCCTTCTTTTTGTTTATATCATAAAAATGCTCGTATATCCGCTTGCGGAATTCCCTTTCCGTTTTGCCTACGTAGAAACTGCTGCATGTGGTGCAGAAGCCTAAATAGACCACCCCCTTGCTACCACATGTGAAATGGCCTGTGGGGTAGATTTTAAACCTTCTGGATGGAATGGTGATACTTTTTTCTTCCAAGATGGCATGGCATTGGCTACATGCCCCACATTTAAATGTTCCCTTTCTTGCTGGGTTAGTTTTCCTTGTAATGTTCTGCTTTTTCTCAAACATTTCCTTGAGATTGGTACCCCTTCTCCTTACAAATGAAGGTTGGAGAACAGTTTTCAATCTAAGCTGTATCGAAAACCTACTTTTTCCAACTCTGTTCTGCACTTTGAGAGTGCACATCCTTTTTTCCAGAAAAAAGGCATTGTCAAAGGACAACTCATCAGGGCAAGCAGGATTTGCAGTGGACATGACGACTACATGGCAGAGGTCAGGTTTTTGGAAAGTCTGTTCTTAGAAAGGGGCTATCCTCTGGACCTCTTCAAAAGCCTGGTCGAGGAGGTAAATTCCAAAAGAGGAACTGTCTATCCACCCCTTCTGGGTAAGGGAACGGGCATACCAGCTAGCTCTGTTCCCGTTATCAACAATGAATTTAAGAACAGTTTTATCTACACCTACTCTTTGCACTCAAGGGAAATGGAGGAATCTGTAAGAAAGTACTGGCCTGTACTTGCCCTCTTTGAAGAGTTTAAGGGGCTATTGCCTGACCAACCTTCATTTGTAAGGAGAAGGGGTACCAATCTCAAGGAAATGTTTGAGAAAAAGCAGAACATTACAAGGAAAACTAACCCAGCAAGAAAGGGAACATTTAAATGTGGGGCATGTAGCCAATGCCATGCCATCTTGGAAGAAAAAAGTATCACCATTCCATCCAGAAGGTTTAAAATCTACCCCACAGGCCATTTCACATGTGGTAGCAAGGGGTGGTCTATTTAGGCTTCTGCACCACATGCAGCAGTTTCTACGAGGCAAACGGAAAGGGAATTCAAGCGGATATACGAGCATTTTTATGATATAAACAAAAGAAGGAAACCAACGCTTTTATAAGCACTCCTGACCTGTCCAAACATAAAACTGAAATTTATGGTACTGGAGCAAGTTAAGCCTGATGCCAGGGGGGGTGATTGGGAATCAACTTTAGAATATCGAGAACTCCTCTGGCAATTAAAGTTAGATGCTGGGAGACCCTGGCTTAACGGCTTGATCAGTATCAAGCCGCTATTGAAACTAAGAAGGGCAAGACTTTAGTTTGACATTCCCCACACAATTACTTATGGCAAGTACTCATACACATTGGCATGATTTTCACTTAATGCCACACTATACAAAGTCTATGTTAAGGAAAGACCTATTGTACAGCATAGTTTAACTTGGTTAAGATATAGTGTTCTTTTTCCAGCAGGGTTGTCAACAAGACCAAGAAAAGAAAATATTGTCATACCCATACTAGGCATTAGCCTTATATTATACTTACACGAACAACAGTTGGTACGTCAAGTCACTCCATCTCATCCCAATTTTCAAAAGAAGTGCAACTTTTTGCACAAAGCAAATTTTATTACAAAGTTAAACACTATGGTAACAGTGCACAATGTTTTGTTTATTTTTAAGCTATCAGCATTTTTAGTAGTGACAGATGCATTAATGCATTATTTTTAAGCAATCTATTATATTTTTTATATATTTTGTTTTAAAGGAATTTTTAAGCATGTGGAATAGTGCACAGTCTCTTTAAAATGTTAATTGGTAGTGCTTTCTAATTAACCTAGGATTTTCAAGGTATATAAGACACCTGATTCAACAGCATGGTGTCACTTGATAAAGCTCAGAATTCCTCTGAGCGAAAGCGCTTGTGTGTTATTATTCTGTGGTTCTGAATAAAGGAATTATTTGAATTCGTTTGGTGCCTACCTGGATTTACTGAATCTGCCTTGGTGAACTTACAACAAGCTGTTCCATTTCCTGGCTGTGTGTGCATTTACTTCCTGGTTTGGTTCTCTGCTGTTTGTTTGACTTCTTTTAACTGAAATTGCTAAACCCACTGATTACAGTGTCTTATGTGCAGAAAGAGATACTAAGTCATAAAACTGTTTGTAATATGTAATGCTGGTATTATGTAATGCTGTATCTGCTTACCCTTGGAACTTTTCTCCCCGGGCCTCCGCTGAAAATGGACATGCATCCAGTCGGACTATCCCGGTCAACAAATGTAAAATAAAAATAAATAAAAAATAAAATAAAAGCACCAGGATTTATTGGCACAAATGACAGCAATGCAGAGAAAAAATATCCAGACAGTTCTAATAGTAGTAGGAGCAACAGGTCTAATAAAAAATGTACAGTCGTAGTTAGATATGCTATCAATACATGTAACTCCATATAAATTGCAGAAGGAGTCAATTCTGTGCACATTGTGGATGCTGCGAACAGCATTTTTTGCTAATTTCAAAGATTAAAACAATACTACTTTCATGAACTTTAATCATCCCCTGACTTAAAAATAGGGTATATTCCTGTCATGGTATTAGAAATCCACAAGACTTGGCAAAATTGATATTAAAGGTCCCAGACTACATTTTCATTTTGTAATGGTGTATATTTTATGCAATATTTTATATGTGGGTCCTAGTTACATCATTGAAATTCCACTCCACCAAATTACAAATCAATGAAACAAGACCAAATGCCCGAAAGACCAGTACAACGAAACTTCACTATCCTGAATAACACAACAATGAAACAACACATACAAGCAAACAAGAACAAAGCAACATAACCTTTTTCAGGGGGGGGTGGGCAAGCCACCTGCACTCCCCACACTCCATGCTAATTATATACACCAACTCAGAACTCACACAGGGTCGCACTGCAGTGGGGCAGGGGCTATATTTCATTTTCGACCAAATGGATTTTCAGCGAAATGCATTTTCCATAGCTTTGCCTATCAGACTCGTTAGGCTAATGGGGCAATAGTTCCTAGGGTCTGTAGTCTCTCCTCCTTTGTGGAGAGTGATGACTGTAGCAGTGTGCCATTCGGTAGGGACAAAGCCTGAGGTGAGGCTGTGATTGTACAGAGCACACAGGTGGGTTGCCAGTCCACTCTTTAGTTCATGTAGAACACAGCCAGGGATATTGTCAGGTCCCATAGAAGTTGTATTCTTGGCCTTGGACAGTGCTGTTTTAACCTGTGCAGCAGTAATACTGGGTGCCTGGCAATCTACTGTTAATGTGATATGTCCTTTGGGAAGGAGAGAGGGGTAAAGTTGGCACTAAATCTGTCGGCCAATATACTGGCAATATCTGTTGGCTCGGTATGGGAGGTGCCATTGTGCAGTAGCTCAGAGCAAGTCTGGGTATTGCCATGGAAATGTTTTGCTTAACTATAGAAGGCCTTGTGGTTGTCTTTACTATCTGCCACAATTCTGTTTTCATAGCTAGCTTTAGAGGATTTGATGAGGGATCTCAACTTTTTGCTGAGACTGATAAGGGAGTTTTTCCAGTCTTGGGACTTTACCTTATTCCGCATCAGTTTCCTCCTTCTGTTGTAGAGTTTGTTTATGGCAGAGGACCACCAGATTGGCTTCCTATTTTTGGAGGAGAGCCTCTTGGTTCTGTTGGGTATGGCAAGATCCTTGCATTTGTGTATATGTTCATACAGTGCATTGGTGTATGATTCGGCGGTCATGCAATTATTCTCCATTTGCATGGGTGCCATGAAGTAGCCACCTCTGTTTTTAGGAGCCCAAAGTTAGCTTTGGAGAAGTTTTTCATGGTGGTTACCTTTGCAGGGGGGAGTGGGAGGGATATGGATTTCCAAGGTGATTAGTTTGTGGTCGGATCTAACCAGGGAGGAGTTGACTATTGATATAGAGCAATGGTCGCCCATGTTAGTAATGACCAGGTCAGGGATGTTGCTACCTCTAGTTGGGGTAAGAACAAGCTGGTCCAAGGCATTGGAATTAATGAATTCCAGTAAACGTTGGGCAAGTGTATTGGTACATGAGTAGTTTTCCCAGTTAATGGAGGGGTAGTTGAAGTCGTCCAGTATGAGAGTGTTAGGTTGGACCCTAATATTCTCCAGAGTGCTTAGGAATGTAGAGTGTGAGTCTTGGGACATGGTTGGGGACCTATAGCAGGCTACGACCTGAATCGCTGTCTTACCCAATGTTAGCTGCAGCTGAAGTATTGCTGATGCGTTATGTTGGGCTACCAGTCTGGAGGTGTGCGCATCCTTTATGAATGTGGAAACACCACCACCTTTGGAGCTTCTGTCCAAGTTCTGGGGCCGAAGGGTGTGGAATGAGTTATAGCCTGGTAGTGCAGGGGTGCTTTCTGCTGCCTTGAACCAGGTCTCTGTTACAGCACAAATGTCAATGTTCTCCATTTTAAGGACTGCTTCTAGTGAGTGCATTTTGAAATTTAAACTTCTAGCGTTGAGCAGCATGACCCACAGATTGCATTTGTTTGTAGCTATTACGGTACTAATTTGGTCTTTTGAACACCAAAAAAGGCAATATGGGGTGGCAAGAGCCTTGGCCAGCATCCCGAAGCCAAGGGATGACAGATGCAGGCCATCTCTGACAAAGCATCGAGGTCTGTCAGTCATGATATCCCAGGCAGACAGATAATGGATCCCCTTAGAATGACACCAGAAACTTATATATAATATAGATCTGTGTGTGTGTGTGTGTGTGTGTGTGTGTGTGTGTGTATATATATATATATATATATATATATATATATATATATATATATATATATATATATATATCTTTATAAGATATGTGTGTGTATATATATATATATATATATATATATATATATATATATATATATATATATATATATATATATATATATAATATACGCAGATATATGTGTGTGTATGTATGTGTATATATATATATATATATATATATATATACACACACACACACACACAATCACACACACACACACACACACACACATAGATGTCAACTTGTTTAATCTCGCCTTCATTCTTACTGGCGGGTTCGGAGCCGATCCTCGGCTTCGTGTCGGCCAATTTGCAAAGCTCGAGGTCTCTAACAGCTCAAGGCCAAAGCCCTATCCCACAATGCACCACTACATTCCCTGATCTGGTTTGCCGCTGCAACTGATCGTGTGTTTCTCTACAGTTCAGGCCGTTGGAGAGATAAGTCTAATATTTTGTGCAGAAATTTTCAGAATAATTGTATTTTTTCTTGTTAGTTAGTGTTTATATAGGCTTGTAGATAGGACGGTTTATCCATTTACAGATTTTTATATCCCTTTTGACCTAAATCTTTCTCTAGTCCCTGTTTTTCTTTCTGTGTTTAGCCGTTTGGCTTATTGGCACTATCCTTAGCCGAGTTAGGCTTTTGCAGTTTTCTGCAATTTTTTTGTTAGCCGGTTAGGCTCTTAGCCATTTGTTGGCTGTTTTCTGTTATTTATCCTAGCCTGTTGGGCTTATTCTGTTTGCAACAAACTTCAGGAAGCTACAGTAAGCTGCCTTTTAGTACTTGCAGCCAGTTAGGCTTAGTTTAATTTACTGAAAGGGTATTGTTGTTTTCCTTGCTGACTTCTGTATTCTTGTCACTATGTCTGAGAAGACAAAATCAGGGTTTAAAAGATGCCGTAAATGTAATCAGAAGATGCTGATAACTGATGGCCATTCTACTTGTGTATTGCTTGGGTGAGGTCCATTTACAGGAGGTTTGCTCCATTTGTCATGGGTTCAGCTCTACAGTGTTGGCTGAAAGGAAACGTAAGCTAGTGGAGCGTGGATTGATTAAGTCTGCTTTCCAGTCAGACTTGGATTCTGCTCCGGGACCACCAAAACCTTCATCTCCAGCCTCTTCCACTAGTTCGGGTCTGAAGGGCTCTTTGGTTCCGAAATCTTCTAAGAAAGCTCCTGTCTCGGCTCCATTGTCATCGGAACCGACCATACAGGTAGTTGGTAGGAGCCAGTCCCCAGTCTTGGAACCGGTATCTCCTACCTTGAGATCCCCGATTCTGGGTTCACCGGCTCCATCGTGGTTTCCTCTCGGGCTTCCAGAGTCTCTGATTCGGACATGGATTGAGTGGTATGGAGTCTTTTACATGATCCAGCGCTAGCTAAAATTCTGTCGGCTTTGACTCAAGCAGCTTTGGAACCGACAAAGTCCTCTCCTGTTGTTTCTGCTCCTCCTCAGACTCGAATCGAGACTTCAGAGCCGGAGGAGGCTATTCAGTCATTTGTGGAACCGTCTGCACTGACACTTACTTCTGACTTGTCGGTACTGACAACCCTGATGTCCTCTGCTCTGGAGGTGGAATCTGGGAGCCGAAACTATCCTGTCGGTTCAGGTGGGGGGGGAGTCAAACCGATACGTCGGTTCCGACTCTTCCCCTGGGGGCTTTGGCATGGATGAATATGGCTCCTACCTCAGGCTCAGAGCCAGCGGTTCTGGTGCAGGAGGAGTCTTTGGAGTCTTCGGACCCAGGTGCTTCCTTGCATCGGAGCCATGGTGCCTTCGATGCCATGAGGAGGGCTTTGTCCCCCTGGACTGCCACAACCTCTGATATGGCCACCTCCTCTTGGAAGGTGCCTGAATCTTCACCGCTACCACAGACTCACAATAAGTGTAGGGACCTAGAGCCACAGGACGCCCCTTTGGAGGAACCCTGCTCTTCCAGAAATTCCCACTGAGGAGGTCCCTCGGAAGAGGTTATGTAAGAGGAGATATTTAGAGTCCTCCCAGGAATCCATCACATCGGACACCGATTTGGCGGAATTGGAAGGGTCCCCAGGGTCCCCCTCTGAGGATATCTCCTTTGGGGATATCCTTGAGATCCTTAAGCAGAGGGGTGGCTGGCAGCCCCTAAACCCTACCGAGGACAAATCGGTGCTTCTGAAGGCTTTCGAGTCCCGACCCTCCACCTCTTGGGTGTCTCCGCCCTTCGATGAGTTGATGGATCTTTTGTCTCGAAGGACGTGGGAGTCACCAGATTTTATGGAGCCTGTTCCTAGGAGGCCCAACAAATACATTTCAGTGCCTCAAGATAAGTCCTTCTTATCCAAACCCATACCTGTTGATGCCATGGTGGTGGCGGCAGCCACTAAAAAAGAGATGTCGGAGACTTCTACGTCTGTCCATTCTCCTAATAGAGAGTCCAGGATCATGGACAAACACGGGAAGTGCATGTTCAGTTCTACGACCTTTGCCTTCGGTCATTGAACTATCTAACCCACTTCACAAGGCTTCAGAGAGATCTCCTGAAGGAGCTTGGAGATACTCTCCAGGGTGCAGTAGCTGACTCAGCGGCGGACAAAGTGTCATCTCAGCTTGTTAGCCTCAATTCCATCGTAAACTCTTCCATGCGCCTCATGTCTTACACAGCTGATGGAACGAGTAGGGCTGTGGGTACAGGAATTGCTTTGCGAAGACATTCCTGGATGCACTTATGTTGTTTTGCGGAACCTTTCAAGTCGTCGTTAGTGAATGCCCTTTTCAATGGTTCTTCTTTGTTTGGATCAAAAGTTAAAGAGACCCTCAACAGATGTGAGCAAGATAGTAAGACTCTATCTGCTGTAGGAGTCCATTTTTCTACCCCTACTAGACCTTATCCCAAAGGTCAACGGGGAGGGAAAATGTGGTTCCGTAAGACCCAAGGAGCCTTTCCGAACTCGCAAGGTGAAGCTTCCTCCAGGGGCAGAGGGGGAGGCAATGGTGGAAGACGACACCCATGCGGCAGAGGGGATCCACAGAACCAGGGTGACAGTGATCAGTTTCTTGGGAAGCCCTATCAGTGTTCCTGAAAGGAGACCCGACTGTCCTGCTCTGGAGGCAGTCGAGGGACGTTTGTCTTTGTAGCTAGGCGCCTGGCTAAAAATCTCAGAAGACCAATGGGTACAAAACATTATATCCAGAGGATATTCCATCCCCCCTCTCTCACAACCCAGACCAGCAAAAGGAATCCCAGATGTTCCACCCAGTCTATGGGATGTGGCATCCACAGAGGTCCCAAAACTATTGCAAAAAAGAGTCATCCAGCCAGTCCCAGCAGACCAGAAGGGATCCGGAACTTATTCAAGATTCTTTTTGGTACCAAAGAAGACAGGGGACTGGAGACCTATTTTGGACCTCAACAGACTCAACAAATATGTGGTAAAGATTAAGTTCCAGATGGTCACGCTTCAGTCCATACTCCCGTTCCTAGGGAGGGACAATTGGATGTGCTTTATAGATCTCCAGGATGCGTACTACAATAATCAAAATGGCCAGGCTATCCAGGGATTATCTGTGCTTCAGGCTGGGAGCCAGTCATTTCCATTTTTCGGGCCCTGCCATTTGGTCTCACTACAGCCCCCCAGAATGTTCACCAAATGTATGGCAGTGGTCATGGCTCACTTGAGACATTTAGGAATCTGGGTGTTTCCTTACTTGGACAACTGGCTCCTTACTGCTCCCACCAGGCATCAACTTATTCTGGCAAGGGACACTGCCTTAGATCTATGCTTCCAGCTAGGTATTACAGTAAATTCAGAAAAGTCTGCTTTATTGCCATCGCAGCATACAATCTTTATAGAAGCAGACTTAGACAAGGTCAGCATGTCCCTGAAGCTCCCTCCAAAAAGAGTGATTACCCTTCGACAACAAATTGTGGATCTCCTGTCAAGACAAAAATCACCAGCATCACAGATTCTCAAGTTGCTCGGCACTATGGGAGCAGCGATTATTGCAATACCCCTTGCAAGATTCTCACATGTGCATTCTTCAGTGGCTGCTATTCACACAGTGGACATTTCAGGACTTACTGATGAATCACCCAGTTCTGATTAACAACTCTTTCAAGGACATTCTTCAGTGGTGGCTAACGTCTGAGACGGTGACTATGGGACGTCCATTTGTCCTCCCGGCTCCAGTTGCAACAGTAACCACGGATGCCTCCCTGATCAGGTGGGGGGGTATTATCAGGGACAGACAGCCCAAGGTACATGGCAGGCTCACAAGGCTCATTTGCACATAAATGTCCTGGAGATGAGAGCGGTTCTTTTAGCATTGCAGTCCTTTCAAGACTCTCTTCCCCTAGGCACGATTGCGATCCAGTCAGACAACGAGTCCGTAGTCTGGTACATAAACAAACAAGGAAGAACCAAATCTTACCCGCTATGTTGAGAGGCTGTAAGATTATGAAAATGAGCAGAGTCCACCCAGCGCTTTCTGATAGCAACACACATCCCGGGGAAATCCAACGTGATAGTGGACAGACTCAGCAGAGCTATTCTGTTACCTCACAAGTGGTCTCTCAAGAATGAAACAGCGGAAATGATTTCCCACAGATGGGGCCAGCTTCGCTGCGACTTTTTTGCCACCTCCACAAACACCAAGTGCGGCAACTACTTTGCCCTGATCCCTCAACAGGTACAACCCCCGAGGGATGCACTCGTCCATGACTGGCCCCCGGGACTCCTTTATGCTTTCCCTCCATTTCCCCTGATTCCCAAAGTCTTAAAGAAAGCCAGTTTTCTGGGCAGGACACTTATCGTGATAGCCCCATATTGGACTCGTCAAATTTGGTTTTCCTTCCTGAAGCCACATCTACTGGAGGAGCCTTGGATCCTGGACCCATTGCTGGATCTGTTGACTCACTCGTCAGGCGCTCTTCACCCTTCTCCCCAGTCCATCAAACTGACAGCTTGGCTGCTCCAATTCCCAGAATAGCCAGGTTCCAGAATTTATCAGAAGAGGCTCGACATATTCTGTTGTCGTCACACAAATCTTCAACCTGGAAAATTTATTTCAGTAAGTGGAAAAGGTTTTCCATCTGGGCACAGCAAAATAACATTGACCCTTTACTGGCGTCCATTTTGGATATTTTGGAATTTCTAACAAAACTGCTCAGTGAAGGAGCTGCAGCAGCAACCATTCGAGTCCAACTGGCTGCTATTTCTAATTTTCATATAGGTGCATCTGAAAATGGTATTATGTCTGATAAGTTGGCTAAGGCTTTTTTGAAAGCTATGATGCACTTAAAACCACCGATCAGATATCCTACTACTCCGTGGAACTTAAACCTAGTCCTGTCCAAGATTATTCTCCCGCCCTTTGAACCTGCCTCCTCTTGTGAGCTGAAATATCTTTCTTGGAAGACCATTTTCTTGGTGGCCATTACATCAGCACACAAAATTTCAGAGTTGCAAGCCCTTTCTATTAAGCAGTCATACTTAATATTTCACAAAGATAGGGTTTCCCTCAGAACGAATCCGTCGTTCTCACCGAAAGTGTGTTCAGAATTCACACTTAATCAGACAATTGAATTACCTGTTCTCTT